>NW_004524579.1:1727606-1754000 GCF_000260255.1 Octodon degus
TATATCATGAATAGCAAGAACAGAGTTAAGAAAGAATAGTAAAAAAGGGTATTGCCTCCCAAACATCAGAATATATTAGAAAACTGACAGAAAATGGGTATGATATTGGTATGGGAATGAGAAATATATCAGTGGAAAAGAAAGTCCAGAAATAGTCTTGTTTACAAGAATTTAATGTATATCGTGTATCAAATGTAGTTCTACTTAGTAGGATACAGTAAATTATTTTAAAATCAATACCAGTATCGTGCTTATCCCTCTAAAGTTAAATTCAATTAAATTCCTATTTTATTCCATATATGAAGACATGTTCCCTAGAAGTTAAAGTATTAACTGGAAATAACAGAACAAAAATTACAGCAATATCTTGGAGCGTTCCTGAAAACTCTGTGGACAAAAGAAACCTTAGGAAGATTGGAAACTGCAGAAAGGAAAGATGTAGGTGACCACATTAAAAAATGTATATGATCTCATAAGTGTATTAAGTTACTATTGGTATATTGTCTCAAGTTATTATTTGTCAATGAAAAATCAAAATTTACAAATCCCTTTCCTCCTCATGTATATAGGAAGAGATACTGTAAACAAACTCAGAGTAAGGATGACAGATTTGGGAAAAAGTACTCTGAAACAAGTGACAAAAGAATTTGTGTAGTATAGAAAGTGGCTTATGAACTGACTATCCGCCAGATGGAAAAATGATCAAAGAATAAGAAAAGGCAGTTCATGGAGGCACATATATTACATAATGATACAATTTTATAATAGTTTTTTTTAAACATTTATTTATTTATTTATTGTGTGTGTGTGTGTGTGTGTGTGTGCGCACGCACGCGCACGTGTGTGGCCAGCTCAGCCCACCAGGGGGCGGGGTTGACTGGCATGTGGTGCTGGGGGATCGAACCGAGGTCCCTGTGCTTTGCCACACTTGTTCCAAATAGGTGCTTTAGACCACTGAGCCATCTCACCAGCCCCTATAATAGTTTTATATAATTAAAATTTATACTGTATGATTGCTTTACAAAGCTGTGATCCATCTTGTGGAAATGTTCGGTTCCGTCCTTGGACTACCCTAGAGCCTCAGAGCTCTGTGTTTGGACTAGGTTGTCGCTGTGGTTCTGTATTTTCACTGGATTGAACCTCAGCACCCTTGGCTGTACAGGGGGGATCCAGGCTGCAGGGCGCAGAGTGGCTCGAAGCCAGGAAACCGCACACCATGGATTCCTGACTCTGACACGCCACCCCCCCAACTCTGGTCATTTGCTACCTGCCCTCGAAATGCTAGCAGAGCAGGTGGCAAAATGTAAGGGGGTGGCTGAGAAACTAAGAGAATGGGAGAAATAACATTTGAAAAATAAACTTAATTTTTAAAATCTGAATTATGTAAAAATATCAACATTGTCAATAAAGACAGGATGGTGGCTGCGCCTGCCAGGCTGGCTGCACCCCCTTGACCCAGCGCCAGCTGTCTTGGATCCTGTCTTTGTGACTGTTCCGATATTTTCTTTATTGTGGACTTTGGGCATTATTTCCAATTTCAAAACCTATTACATTAAATATCATTTATCTTAATTTCTGAGTTTCTGGACCACTTAAACATCGTGTCCACAGTTAAAAAGAAAGCGAGAACTTGAGGATTAGACAACGAAGAGATGGCAAGAAGAAAAGCTAGGAAACATGACAGGGGCAAAGCCATATATTTATATGCACAAGATGGTTAAGGCAACGATCCTGAGAATCTGCAGCATGTTTTTGAAATTAGCAGTTAATTGGTAGGATTCTCACCCTGACTAACTATATATGCTGATACCTGTGAACTAAGCAACTATACTGAAGATAGCAATGTGTGATAGTAGGGTCATGCTTGGAGTGCCTGTCATTCTGGTCTTCTAAGTGCGTGCTGTTTGTCATGACATAGCAGTTACTGCCATACTGTCTCTCAAGTAAATGTTTGTCTAAAAAAATAAGGGGGGTAATAAATGAAAACAAGAGACAAGAAAATAAATGTCATGGGACTGTCCTACTACAATGTTGTATATGGTTAGATTTCTAAAGTTCTGTGTAAAAATATGTAACTGTTTATTCCTATTTTTTAAGATATTTTCTATTTTTAATTTTTTTCTTCATATTCTGTAGGGACTTAAAGTTTAACATATCAATATTTGATGGAAAATACCTGTTCCATGTTATGTCAAAGATGTTTGATATTCAGACACATAGTGTGGTTAAGCTCAACTGCCTATGTTGTAGGGTAATATTAATAAGCTTCTCTTCTGTGTGGTTAACAACCTAAGTTTGCAGACCAAAAATCAGAGAAAAAGAAGGGGTGCAATGACAGCCAACATTTTGGCCCTAGCCTTTCAAAGTCAGTGAAGATTCAGGACATAGGAGAACCTATACTGTAACATCATGTAACTCAGTTGTGTCCCAAATTTTCTGATCAAGGAAATTATGGGGCCACAGAGGAAAGTGATCGAGGATGTAGAGTGTGCCTAAAGAGATTCACATGGAGAGAAACATTCTCTCAGGCTTTCACAGAGAGCAAACTGGCCAAGCAATGGCCGAGACTCATCCACATGGTTGACACTCACAAAGGATCTACAAACTGCGGTACATGGTTTCAGGATAAATCCTGAGGGGATTTGACTGAACTTATCAGATGCAAAAGTTACATTACTTGTTATACAGGTCTTGCTTTATCTTGATCTTAACCATCCAGCAGAAAAGTATAAAAGCAAAGTATAAAAAGTAAAGCCATATTAATATGCTGAGCTGTAAAAGGCTTCTTCCTCTTCCTCTTCTTCTTTTGGTGGAACAGGGGATTGAACTCAGGGCCTTGTGATTGCCAGGCAAGAGTTTATTCCACTGAGCCATCTCCCTGGCCAAGTCAGCAACTTCTGTTATTGCCAGTCTTATGGAAAACCCACTACTATTATGGATTACTTGACTATATTGAAATATTTTGCTGAGTTCAGGCACCTACAATATTTAAATGACAATGGAATACCCTTCTCTGACAAAACTAAACAAAAAAGGGGGATACAAATGAATGACCACTTTTTATCTATATGTTCAAAATAGTTAGAGTAAAAAAAAATAGTTAGAATAGATACAGAGCTGCATTCTCTTGGATCATTGAACAGAGAGATTTGTTCTAATAGTGTTTGTGGACAGGATATCATGTCTGCATCTTGTACAATGAATAACCACTAAGACAACAATATGCAATGCATTAATTATTGAATCTGTGCTAGTAATCAGTTTTGAAACGGTCTCATTGCTACTTGTTTCTCAATAAAATTATTTAAAAGAATAAAAATATATTTTATTTCTTTTTATAAATAAATGATTATGATTAAAAAAAATCGTGTCCAACATAATTGGCTTTGTATTGCAATCTTCTCCTTGACCTGCCTGTCCCCACCACTTGGCAGCCAGGGGAGACCAAGCCAAATCCAGTGTGTTTCTGAGGCTCAGTTTTCCATCCATAAAGTGGGAATGATGATTTCCCTGCCTAGTCCACAGGGCTGGGGTGAGAAACTAGGAAGATTGGAATATGGAATCCCTTGTGTGATCCCTTGTGTGACATGCATATGCTTCTAATTGAGGTGTTTGCTCTTGAAGGGATGCACAGGGGTGAACCCCTCTGACTTGTTTATGCTCCCTTCATCGCTTGCTCTGCCTTTATTCATGGCCAGAAAATCCCTGGAATCAGCCAGGTAGGTGACCCACACCTGCAACCCCAGAACTCTGGAAGTTAGAAGCCGGAGGATTGATCCTAGGCAGAGTAACTTAGTGAGTGAGACCTTGTCTTGAAATGAAAAGTAGAAAAGGGGCTGGGGACATAGCTCAGTGCAAAGAGCTGGGTTTGATCTCTGGTAGAAGAGAGAAAAGAAAAGGAGGGAGAGAAGGAAAGAAAGGAAAGGAAAAGAGAGGGGAGGGTGTGGGGAAAGGGGAGATAACTCAGTAGAATAAGCACTTGCCTGGCAAACACAAGGTCCTGAGTTCAATCCCCAAAAAGGGGGAGGGGAAAGGGGGGGAGGGGAAGTCTGGAGAGGAAAAAGGAGGGGAGGGGAGGGGAGGGGAGGGAAGGGGAAGGGAGGGGGAGGAAAAAAGAAGAATCCCTGAAGCCTGGCTGTCTCTGGTTGGCCATTGGCAGCTGCAGGGCCCTCATTAATCTTGCCCTCTCCCTTTGAGGGAGTGTCACCAGAAGGGACCTCTCCAGCTAGAACAGCTCTTCTCTGACTGGAATGTGAGTCCTGTCCCCTCATGGAGTTTGTCAAGCAGCCACGCTGGGTGTGGCTAAGGGGTAGAGTACCTGTTTAGCCAGCAGCTGGGTGGCTCCCGGCATCAAAGCAATTGGAGCAAATACACACTGGCAGGGACTCAGCTAGTTCAGTGGAGTCTCCTGAGTCTGCACTTGCATCCAGCCCCCAGGGGAGGGCAGGTTGTGCCCCCAGACCTCACTGGAGGATCTAGGAAGCTGGGCACATGCTGAGTGGGCCAGAAAGAGGAAGGGCCGCCCCCAGTGGAAGACAGCGCCAGGCACCGAGCGAGCGCTTCCATCCTGACTGGTAAGTCAGCGTCTGTTGTGTCGATCCCACAGCCACAGACAGGGCTGTTCCCACACAGGCGGATGGATTAAGCCTGTGCGCAAGCGGGCACGTGTGCCAACCACAGGAGGGATTCGACGAGGGGATTATGAGGGCTGCGCCGGTGCTGTGAGAGTCCAAGCGTGGTCAAGGCAGGGACGGGGTGGGCTTGGATGGGTGTGATGCAAGACAGGGGAGCTCAACGCTGACGATGGGGTTGGGGGTCACTGGACTGTCCCAGAGGATGGAAGAGTAGGAGGGCTAGAGGCGCTGTGATGGAGACTGTCCGGTGTTGTTTTTATTCTGTGAGTGATGTGCTGTTCTGCTGAGAACACCGCTGTCAGCGCTGTGACCTGTGGCCCGTGCTTCTGGGGGCCTCTCATAGTGGAGTAGCCTCCTTGGAGTTTTCTGAGCCCCTGGGTGTCTGCAGTGGCCTGAGCTGGCGGTGCGCCATGCCGTGCGCCTGGATACACCTGCTGGCACCACGTGGGGCCGAGACCTTTCAGAGACTCCGAGTCCCCACACTGAGCATGAGGACACTGGCCATCCTGCGGGGCTCAAGGGCTGGCGCCCATGTGGACCGCCATGGCTATCTTTGGCTACGGGTTCCAGGGGCGTGAAGCCTGAGGAGTGGATTGTTCTGCCAGCCACCATAGCCCTGTTTCTTGGGTGCCAGAGGAGTGGCTCAATTTGATTATAATACATGGGGACCCACAAAATTTTTGCTTAATGCCTCCGCACACTCAAGGATCACACTCTATCCGGACCCAGCCAGCTCTTGACCACTTGCCCAATTTTTACTCTTATAGGAAGAGGACACTGAGGTTCAAGGAGTGATTCAGCGCTGGGTGGGTGGCCAGGCAGGGACTCGATGCGGGGCTGCCCCAGCCCCTGCTCTGATTCTCTGCGCACCCCCAGAGCCTCCTTGCTGACCTCCCAACTCTGCTCCTGATTTTTAAAGAGCTCAAATGGGTTTTGGTTTTGCTCTGTGCCCCCGTGCATCCCGCTTTTCCCTGCTGCCTCCTCCCCACTGTCTCCTCTCTGCTCCTGCCCAGGGGCACCCACGCTCCTGCCCAGCTTCTCTGCCAGGTCTGCAGTCAGATATCAGGACCCCTGCGGCGCCTTAACTGGAGCTTTCTGAGGATGCCCTTGATTGTGAATGCCGGAGACTGTTCCCTAAATGGCAGGCGGACTGTCCAGATTGCTGGGGGTGGTGCCGAGGTTGGCTGTGAGGAGGAGGTGCCGAGCTAGTGGGTGCCGAGGACGGGAAATGTGCGAAGTCTTCTATTACCCAGTCAGCCCACCTAGTGCGGTCCCCCTCGCCTCTGTTGATTCTGAAAACTGGGAGAACGCAAAGCAGAAGGGACTTGGGTTGGATGAATGGGCTCAGGTTGGCAGCAGAGGGCAGAGGCAGGTTACCTTTCTGCTTCAGCAGGAGGGATGCTCCTTTCTGCTGCTGGAGAAGATTCCAGGACACAAAGACATGGAGAAGGATTTCCTGTGTGCCTCCAGTGGTCAACTCACTGTAGAGACAAATGCATGATGGAAGGACCTCGGCCTTGGAGTCCACTGACCTGGGCTACCAGCTTGTTACTGTGTGGCACTGTGGATGTTACCTAAGCCTTTTACACCTCAGTTTCCTCATCTGAAGAGTGGGGGCAGGAGTCTTTCCTCAAATAGCTGCTACAAAGTATTTGGATGATGTGGACCCACTGCCTGGTGCAAAGTACCCTGCAGCTACTGTTATCCTGCTTTCCATCTCCAACTCTCCTGTGAAGGACGGTCTGAAATCATGGGCCAGCTCTCTCCAGCATTGCTTCCATGGGGAGGGAAGTGTCTCCCACACACATGGTTGGGTTCAAAGCAATGGTTGCAAACCAGTTGTCCCCCCCCCCCCAACCTTTGCATGCATTTTCTGTTTTCAGGCCTGTTGTCCCTCTAGATGATACAGTTCCAAAGCTCTGCAACCCCTTATATAACAGAGGATTCTTTCATGTTTGCAAAACTGCCACGCTGCATGGTTCAGTGGGGCGTCTGCCCAAGTTCATTCCAGCCATCACGGGTGCCCAGCCTAGGCACTTAAATATTCACCTCCTTTTCCTTCCCAGTGTTTTATTCTTCTCTCACTGAAGTTTTCTGCTAACTCTGTAAGTCTTTCTTAGCAGTACAGCCGCAAGAGCAGCCAAGGAGGTGTGGGCCACATGGCTCCCAGGGCCAGCCTCGGTGTTTCTGTTCCACAGGCCCAGGGGTCCGAGGCAAGCAGCCTTCACTGTCCTTGTGAGGGCTAAGGTGCATCTCTTCTGCTTGACCGGAGCCTGTCTGTCAGGTGGGTATGACATTAGCCCCAGCCAGAGACACTGGTGGGGGCTGCAGGGCCACTTGGGAAGCTCTTGGCCAGTAAGCACTGGGCAAGAGAGCAGGCTCAGGTCCTCTGGAGGGCTCCTCTCCCCTGACCACTCGGTTTTCCAACAAGGGCTCGCCCTTCTTGCCTCCACCAGTATTGGAATGGACTTCTGGCCTCATCACAGTGTCCATTTTTATTAGTCAGCCTTCTGGTCTTACGCCAGACTTGTATCAAAAATACTAGGAAAGGGCTGGGGAGATAGCTCAGCAGTCTAAGCCACTGCCTGACAAGTGCAAGGACCCTGGTTCAATCCCAGGCACCACATGCTGTGCCGGCCCCGAACCCTGGCTGTGCTGTGCCGTCCCCAAAACCGGGCATGGTGGCATACACCTATAATCCCAGTGCTAGGGAGGCTGAGACAGGAGGATCACTATGAGTCTGAGCTGTATCTCAGCAGAGACCCTGTATCAAATAAATAAATAATTTTTTAAAAATTAAAATAGTTGGAAAATAGTTGCATCTCTACTGAACATATAGGCATCTTTTTTTGACTAGCAGTTATCTCCTAAACAATATGGGACAACAACTACTTACATGGCAATAACATTCTACTAGGTATAAGAAATTTAGAAATGATTTTAAAATAGGAAGAGTCTTGTATGTTACTTGCAAATACTATGCTATGTTGTTTTCTCCTCTACTCTGCTGGCCCTCCACCCTTTCACCTGTCTCCAGACAATGGAGTGAGGGCTTCACACATCAGAGAGGACAGTGGGGCTGTCACCTGTCCTCAGCTGAGGCTGCTGTCCAGGGCAGCAGGGATGCAGGTCCCAGATATGGGGCTCCCGGGGATCAGGCAGCTGGGATCTGACCTGTGTTTCTAAGTGTGGACTAGGCTTAGTCTGACAAAGTTAAAGTCAGAAGAGTTTCGTGAGTGGAAAGGACAATAGGAAAGGAGCAGACGACAGCAGGGAACAGCATTTGGGAGCGAAGTCTGGAGAAGCTGGGGCCTGGCTTTAAGTTGGACCATTGGAGGTGGCACTAAGAAATCTGGCTGAGGCCAGGGTGCAGGGCTCGGCTCTTGGGTCAAATCCTGGAGCCTGTGGGAGATTACTGGACATTGTTCTAAGCAAGGACAAAACATTATGTGATTTCCAAAGATTAGGTTAATGTAAAAAGAGTTCATGCAGAAATCAACAATACAATTATTCAAGCTGTTCTGCATATATACCTACATATATTTTCCCCTTCTTTCATTTGTCCTTTTCCTCATCCCAATTTTTCCTTCCCACTGAACAATTTCTTTCCCTTTCACAGTATGTGTTGTAGCTTTTAGCTTTTAATTATTCTCTTAGGTTCTCACACTAGAAGCAGTTAATGCTTAAATTTTTTTAACTACCATTTTTTTCCTTATAACTTTTTTGTTTTGTTTTTTCTTTAAACAAATCTTACATGTTTACATCTAGTAATCTGAAAAACTATTTTTTTTCTTTGTCTGTATTTAAAACAGGGTCTACAGGGTCTCACTATGTAGATCGGACTTGTAGTGATTCTCCTGTTTTCAGCTTCCCAAACCCTGGGATTAGAAGTACTCACCACCACGCCCAGTCTCAACTGCCATCTCATCCTGTTCTGGAGGTGGGACTGGTGTGGCACACTGGCGATAGAACCCTGGCCGCCACAGGCGCTTTAGTCCTCTGAGCTATCAGGCTGGCCCCTGACCAACTAACTTGAAGATAGCATCATGTAATACAGGAACCATGGTTGAATTCCTACTACTTTGTTTAGTGAAATCCTGTATCGCTTCTATTTTTTTTTTTCCTATCACTATTTTGTATTCTTTAAAAATAAAAACAGGGCAGGCCAGATGGATCAGAGGACTAAAGCGCTTGCTTAGGCAGAAGGCAACAGCCAGGGTTTGCTCCCCAGCGTAATGCGCCAGCCTCGCTTCGGCCCCCAGGGTGCTCTGAGACTGCGTTTGAGACTGGGTGATTGAGACTGGGCTGTAATCTCAGCGCTTGGGAGGCTGAAAATAGGAGAATCACTAGGAGTCTGATCTACGTGGTGAGACCCTATAGACCTTGTAGACCCTGTACTATATATAAATATATATATATATATATATATATATATATATATATATATAATTGATCATAAGATTAAAAAAAAGATTTTACGGCTGGTAAAGCAAGGTGGAAAAATATAGAACAGGGAAAATTAGGAACCAAGCATCCTTTGGCCCCGAGATAAACATGGATAATGTCGTCGTGTTGGCCTCTTAACCTCCACCCATCACAGCTCCTGTGCCACAGGGCTTACTATGTCCTGCAGACTCCGTGTGACTCCTGCTGCCACTGCGGCAAGGAGCTTCCCAGGGTACAGCTGACAGGTGCCAGGCTTGGGCTGTGGATATGAACTGTCGGGCACGACATCTGGGTTGGAAGACTTTTGGGAGACAGGGACAAGAGGCCTTGACGGCTGTGTGCACAAGTGTGGTGTGTGTGTGTGCGTCCTTGATGGAGTCAAGGTGTGTCAAGGTTGGGGAAAGCCACATGGACTCTGCCCTACCCTCCTGGTCAGGTGGGGAGGCTGTGGTGGCCCAGAAGCAATGGAAAGAGGAAGATGGGGAGTTCACTTGGGGACAGCACAGGAAGGAGCAGTGAGCCAGGCGGCAGCGGTGAGCACGAGGCAGGTGGCACCAGGTGGCGAACCGCAGTGCCAGCTGTGCTGGTTCATACTGGAGCCAAGGGTCCTGGGGTTCCCTGGAAGGGAGGACAGCGTAAAAAGGAGCAAGTTGCCTGGCATGGTGACCTTTGCCTATAACCCCAGGGGAAGGCTGAGCCTGGCCTCAGTAACTTATCAAACCCTTTCTCAAAATTAAAAAATAAAAATAAAAATGGTTTGGGGAGGCAGTTCAATAAAAAGGTTCCGACTTCAACACCCAGACCTGGGTACAGAGGGGGGTCCTAGTCAGAGCGGACAGGACTGTGAGTTGGGTGGTACTGTGGGACCCAGGTCCTAGGGAGTGGCGGCAGTAAAGGGGCTGAGGGTGTTGTGGCAGGAACAGGAAAAATGGAACAATTCTCCTCAAATCTCTGCTTCTCTACCTGCCTTTCAGAATCCTCCTGTATGTTCACCTTTGCGTCCCCTCACTGTCCCTGCCTCATGCGCTGTGCCTGTCTCTAAGGCCTTCATGCTCCATTCTCCCCCAGCAAGCCTGCTTCTGAGGCTTGGTGGTGGTGGCCGCCCTGCCCACTGTCACTTAGTGTCCCCCCTCCCCACTGCCAGCCTCTGTGGCAGGGGCTTTGTCCTCTGCATAGCACTGTGGTGCTGATAACAAAGAGCTGTTTAATTGGTTGCTTGGAACCCACAGCACGCACAATGTTTTACTTGGATAGTTTGGGCTTTTAAAAATATACTTTCTCTACACACCAGAAGTTCCTCTGCCCTTTTTAGCTTAGTCACAGCTTTGTAAATTCTTCCCACGATGTACTCTTCCTGTTGGGCTGGCATTTTGCAATGCAGGCAGCCCGCGAGCTGTGGCTTATTTTCTATCCACTTTCCCCTTCCATGGTCCCTACTGCCATGCCCTGCCAGGCCTCCTTGCCCCAGTTATGAGACGCCCGCCCCCAGCACTGGGTGCATCCTTCTCGCACGCCCTGTTTGCCTAACCATTGAAGTCCATAGACGTCTGTCTGTCTGTCTGAGGGCGTGGGGACGGGGCTCTGCTCCACACTGCTTCTTTAGGCACCACATGTGGTGGCTTTCAGCCACCCGTCTTGGCAACTATGATCACAGCCATTGGAACTTTTTTTTGTGTGTGTGCAGGGAACTGAACTCAGGACCTTGCACTTGCCAATAGGAATGTGCGTCTCTGAACGATAGCCCCAGTGCAGCCATCAGATCATGACGTAAGCTTCGTAACTCCATCCTTGAGTTCTTTCAAGACACACAGGTTCTACTGAGATGCAGGGAGAATCCTGACTCATATCCGTGTGTGTGTGTGTGTGTGTGTGTGTGTGTGTACAGCCATGTGCATGTGTGTATGTACAGGACGAATACCAGCAAGAAAGAGCTGTACTGTTCTGAGAATGGTGCAGTTGATAACAACTGCCATTTGCCAAGTGCTACGCAGTCAGCACAAGGCAAAGGGCCTCAGAGATGTCAGTGCATTCATCCTCCTTTCCCTGCTCGCCTCTCTTCCATGCTCAGCGGAATCTTGGGCTTGCTCTAAAATCCCAGCTATGCCAGATGGATTCTTGGGCTTCCTCAGGGTGGGGCCAACCCAGGCTCTCTCAGCTTGGGGAAGCAATGACATTTGTCTTCCTCCCAGAGACCCAGGGCCTCTGGGGCATGTGCTCTGACAATATCCTATGACATAAGCAATAGTTGATGGGGTCCTAACTAATTAAAAAGAGAAGATAAAGTTTAAGAGGAAACATTTCCTTAAAAAGGATAAACAAGCTGGCCAAATTTGGTTTTAATCGTACACTTCTGCTTAGTACTCTTACTGTTAGGGCTGGGAAGAGGTAGAAAAAGCCAACAACACTGACGTTCAAGGAATACAGTCTTGTAATTCCATTTCTCCAAAGGGCTTGGGAAATTTTTCAGTTAAGTAAATAAAAAAAGGGAGCTTCACTGAGAAGTGTGATTGGATTCAGTGACAAGGGGAGATCAGACTGGGGGCTCAAGGTCAGGAGAGTGGCGTCAATACCAGAGAGCGGCAGAGGCTCTGATCCCAGCGGAAGTTAGAACTACAGTCTTTCAGAATATGTTCATCCTGCATTGGCCAATGCTGCCCCACTTTGAAAAGGCATGAGAGCACATGCTGGAATGCGATGACATGGAAAGGACAACCTGTGGGAGGGGAGAGGAGGGGGGACGCAGCTAGAAGTGGGCACAGCGCTTCTGTCTCCTGCTAAGGGTGCTGCTTCAGTGAGCTCAGGCTGCCCACACAGGATGCCTTCAGCCCAGGCGACTTAAACGCCGAAATGCAGTCCTCATGCTGCTGCAGGCTGGGAGCCACAGATTATACTTCTGGCGGATTCACGGTCCGGCGAGGGCTCCCCTCCTGGCCTGAAGACGGTGGTCTTCTTGCTGTGCTTTGTACAGAGCAGACAAAATGAATTGTTTGCATCGTCTTTCGTTTGTTTGTTTTGCTTTTGTGAGACAGAGTCTTGCTTTGTAGTATAGACTGCGCTTGAACTCACCATGTAGCCCAGGCTGGCCTCAGACTCACAGCCATCCTACTGCCTCAGCCTCTTGAGTGCCAAGATTACAGGCGTGTGTCATCTTAGAAGGACACCAGTCTTACCAGATCAGGTCCTTCTCTATGATCTCACTTACTCATAGTTATGTCTTCAGAGGCCTTATCTCCAAATACAGTCGCACTGGGATTTATGCACCAGAGTGTGAATGCGCAGGGGGGATGGGCAGATGGGTTCTTCTGCAGATGGCAGGCGGCTGAGGGCAGGGGCCCGTGGAGAGAGGGGGGACAGCCACAAAGAAGAGAGGGTGAACACTGCTCTGGAGGGCAATTCGGATGATGAGGGGAGATAGGGTGGACATTTCTTTATGAATCAGGAGCAAGGCTGCCGGGAGGCGGGCCTTAGTGAGCCTGAGTGAGATGCAGTTTCAAAATTTAAATAAGAGCTGGAGGTGTATGGAGCTCAGGGTGCAAAAGCCCCTGGCTTCCACCCCAAAACTAGAAAAGGAGTCAGGAGAAATGAGTTAGCAAATCAGAGGGGGCGTGGGTTTGGGACTCAGGAAGAGTAAAAGCATCCGGACAGCGTTCATGGGCTGCCAAAGAATATCAGGGCCCAGCTGACATGGGCCGCCACCCATGACCGCCGTGGACTGCGGCTTAGAGGTCACCTCTTTCAAAGGCCCCGTGTGCCCAGCTGCCTTAAGTTTTCACACAGCACTTAACCATCCCATTCAGTTTGCATCCGACAACCCCAAGAATGTCAATTCCATGAGATCCCAGGTCTCTTTGCCTTGTTCATCACTTTATTGTGATTTTTAAAAACATTTTATTTATTCTTTGGGTGTTTTTGAGACAGGCTATGCAGTTCAGGCTGGCTTTGAACTCACTATGTAGCCCAGGCTGGCCTCGAATCACAGTCCTGCTGCCTCAGCCTCCCAAGTGCTGGGATTAAAGGCACGTGCCACCACATCCAGCTATTTTAACATTTTAAGTCACATTTTAAAATGAAATCGAAAATAGACTCCTGAGTATAAATCTATACAATTCTATGGCTAAGTGCAATAGAAAGAAAAGAAAAATATAAACTTATTTATAAAAGAAAATAAAAAAAACATAACCTTTCCAACTGTTCACACTTTTTTTTAAGAGTAGGAAAATATATTGGAGGAAAGGAATGGGGAGAAGGAACAAGGCCATGGGAGCAGCTCCTGAGGTGGGGTCCTAGATGGGTCACCTGTCACTTTACCTCTAAGGCTTAGGGTAGTGCCTAGCACAGCAAAAACTGCAAATAGAGGCTAAAAGGACAAATGGCTTTCTCACGACACCAACTGGAAGAATTACATGACAGTCCACCTTTGCCACTCAGGTTCCCAGAAGCAGAAGAGAGGTGAGGGGGAGGGTATATAGGTCTGAGCATCACAAGCCAGGAGGGACAGAGCCAAAGAAAGGAGGGGCGAAGGGTGCTGGTGGGGACTCCAGGCAGAGCAAGGAGGGGCTGTGACGACTCAGAAAAGTGGAAAGGTGAGGGAAGAGGTCACAGACAAGTGCTGAGGTTGAAAGCAGGTCTCTTGGGAATGAGTGGGGGCGGGCGGGGGGGGGATGTGAGGGAACATGAGGCAGAAATGTCCCACCATGTCCAAGCAACGGGTGACCAACATGCAGCAGAAGGGGCGATGTTCTGCTGATGGAAAAGTCTTTGGGGTGCAGAGTAGCCTTCTCTGCCGTGTGGTCCAGGCTGAGTCATCCTGAGAGCTAACGGGTACCCACAGAATACAGTGCTGTGTGGTCCTTCAAGTGTAGAAAATGCTGATTCCATTCCCCAAATCACAAGACTCCCACAAACCTTCAGAATACTAAAAGAGACTCCAAAAGACAGGATAGTGTTTCTCCAGTTTATTTGACTGGTGATTTTTTTTTTAAATTTCTCTCCACAAGGATCTTGAAGATCTATTGTGCCTCTCAAACACAGGTTCTCAAAGTGAGGCCCCAGGAATAGCAACCTTGGGAACCTGTTAGAAATACAAATTCTCAGGCCTCACTCTAGACCTAACTAATCCAAAACTCTGGGAGTGCAGCCAGAAATCTGTTTTGAACAAGTGCTCCAGGCACTGGTGATGGACACTAGGGTGTGAGAGCTACTGAGCTAGACAATACTTTAGGAGATTGATCCATATCTGTACTTAGGAAGGATTGTTTGGTAAGGGGTTCAGTAAATCAATCAAGATCATGCCGAAATCATACAGTAGGCTGCAAAAGTTGAAACGGAATAGAAAGCTTTTACTCCAGCAATAATTGCTGGGTTGCAAAATTTAATACTAGCTTAATTAATGTTCATCAAAAATTAACAAAAATGCTTTTCAATGGACTCTTTTGTCCAGATTATGCATGTTCTATGTCTGTCTGTCAGCATGGACCAAGAGCTGAGTCCTTTCCAGCATATTTTCCAAGTTGTTGAGGAAGAGGGTGAAAGAAAGAGAACTGGATCAAATTGATTTCTTTTTTTTCTTTTTTTTTTTTTTGCGGAACTAGGGATTGAACTCAGGCCCTTGCACTTGCCAGGGAAGTGCTTATTCCACTGAGCCATCTCCCTGGCCCCGATTTCCTTTTTTATTTTAATTTTTTTTTCTGTATTTTAGGGAAGGGTCTGCAGGGTGTTCAGGATCTCACTACTAGATTCGACCCAGTGATTCTCCTGTTTACAGCCTCCCAAGAGCTGGGATTACAGGCGCATGCCACCATGTGCAGTCTGAATTGCTGTTTCAGCGAGCCCTGGGGGTGGGGCCAGTCTGGGGATCAAACCCCGAGCCCCTGCGATCCATTCATTTGCTTTTTTCACTTCAGCTTCAACAAAACTAAAGAAACCAAAGAGGTAATTATGAAGCTGAGAGGTAGATACAGTAGCAATGAAAAGGGAGAAAACAGATCATTTGTAAACTACACCTTTAGCTCCTGCATAATCAAAAACTGACCCTAAGTATCTCTGTGGCCATAGAAACTCATGTTTAAAAGCTGATACTAAAACCAGTGATATGGGAGCCTGTGAAGAAATGCTTGCCTATAATCCCAGCTATTTGGGAAACTGAGGTAGGATTATCACAAGTTTGAATTTAGTCTGAGTAAGTTAGCAATTTAATGAGCTCCTCAAAATAAAAAGCGCAGTGGCAGGTGCTCTAGTATACACTGGATCTTGGGTTCACTCCCTACTCCCATAAAAATTAAAAATAAAGTAAAATTAAATTATTTGCAAAGAAATTTTACATCAACTCACTTAGAAGCAACTCATTCACTTTAAAAATAAAAGGTTATTGTGTTAACACAGGAACTTACCAGAAGGTACTAAGAGTTAAAAACTTTAACTGACTTACTCTTTTGCAGAATAATTTGGAAGCGTTCTTACCAGACATTTATAGTTGGCAGAAGAGCTGTCAAAAATAACTCAGCTATATGAACATTTCAACTGTACAGTGAAAAAAAAATTAAAAAGGCATCTCGGTACTTGTTTTCAAAAGTGAGGGCTGAAGCTAAGCCTTAGTTTAAAATGCATTTTCAACTTAAAATTTTCTTTAAGAAGAAGAGACAAAGACACTGGAACAATTATGCAGAGCAAAGTGATCAAGCCTCTTAGTGAGCTGAGCTAGAAACATTCTTAGTTTCTAATGCATTAAGATGTATTAGAAGTGAAAGACTAGCACTATGGCACGATTTGCATGAACACAGAGGCTTAATTGGAAGAAAGATGGAAGGAGGAGATAGATGCCCCTGAGTCGCGGAGGTGCAAGTCTGCTGATCTTCATTTTGTCCCGCAGCCCCAGCTCAACTCCTGGCAGGATACCGCGTCCCAGGGCCCCCAGTCTGCCCTGGATGCGGACTCCCATGGCTTTGCCACCAACAGGGATAGCTGCACCAGGTGCAGGTCCTGCTGAATTCACTTTCTATAGAAAGCCACTTCCGTGTCTTATGTAGGCAATGTGACTTCCGCAGCCTTTGAATGATTTATTTCTCACACTTTGCATCTTGGAAATATAGTATTTTCAGCCGCTGAGAAAGCTTCCTTCTGAAATTTGGGAACTCAGTTTGGATCGTCTACCAGACATCACTTGGGCCTAGGATGGACAGTGAGGTCTTAAGACAGTGCGTGCCAGGCCCTAAGCCTTCTTTCTGTCCCCGACCGAAGGGCATTTCGGGCCAGGGAGGGGCTGAGTTAGATCACACTGCAGGTGATTTCCTTTCAACGCTGTGCGTGCCAGGATCTCACGGGGGAGGGCTGTCCTTCTCACTGACCCTCACATGTGAGAGAATGGTGACTGCCACGCAGCAAGCCACCTCCGTCCTCCTGGAATGGGAAGTGACCACTTCCCAGGTGAGAAAACTGGTAAGAAAGGGGAGCAGAAGCAGGATGAATCACTGCAGGCTCTTCTCTCTCTGAAAATGGTGGGGAGACTCAGCATATCTAAGTGTCCTTGATGCAAATTTCAATGAATAAGATGTTAGAATAATTCACACACTCCATCCCATAGGTTGCATTGTAAGCCCCATATTTTCTCATTGTTGATTTCTCCCTACGTCACTTTGGTAGCTCACAGTCCTCCCTCCACTTAGCAGTGCAACATGAAATATGATACAAGATGTAAATATTGAGATTTTAAAACATTTATTACAATAAAAGGCACACTGCCACGAATCCCCCTCAAAGTATGTCCCCTTGCACCAAACACACCCCGTTGTTCTTGCTACTTTCGGAAGAAGTTCCAGAAGTTGCTACAGCTTAGATCTGGGGTGCCCCCCCCCGCCCCCAAGCAGCACATGTTTGGAAGGTAAGTGGATCTCTGGGTAGTACACGCGTCCGTGGATCAGCCTACTCAGGAGTTCGCGGCTGACTCACTGTTAGGAGGTGGCGCCTGCTCAGAAGAGTGAGCGTGGCCTGGAAGGGCGTGTCTCCTCCCCTCTGCTTCCGCCCCCATGGGGTGAGCAGCCTTCCTCCACCCAGGCCTTCGCACCAGGCTGATGCTGAGTTGGAGCCTGCCACCCATGGACTGAAGCCTCCAAAACCAAGAGCCAAAATAAACTTCTGCTTCCATAGTTGTGGATGTCAAGCATTTTGTCCCAGCGGCGAGAAGAGATTAAGACAAAGGTGCTCGCTTGCAAATGCCTGTAATTGCGCTGAGGTGGCTGCCTGGTGTTCTGAATCTATTCAGAGCAGTTGCCTTTCATGGTTACACTGCCTTGGAGAAGAGCTTGCAGGCGAGCGGGCCAGATCTGCAGGTGAGGTGGAGGAGGACTCGCCGCGCGCTGCCGCACGCCTGCCTCCTGCCGGGTGGCACTCATCAGCAGGGTGCCCCGCGCATTTTGTCACATCTTGTGAAAATACCCCCAAGAGAGGACTCCCAGAGCTCTTCAGAAAGTGGCAAGAATGACGGCATGTGTGTGTTCAAGGCGAGGAGAAGTGTGTTGGAGGGATTCATGGCAACATGTGTTGGACTATAATAATTTCTTAAAATGTAAATATTATCATATTTCTTCTACCACGTGGAGATATTACAATCCTGTCATAAATTTGTTTTTTTGTGTCCCAGGAAATAAAATTTGAGAAACAGTACATACGCTCGAGTAAATAATTTTTTGTTGTTGTTGTTTCAGGGATTGAACTCAGGATTTTGTGCTTGCTAGGCAGGCGCTTATTCTACTGCCTTATCTCCGCGGCATTTCTCCTGGCTGTAAATTCAGTAGATAAATTTGAGTAGCAGTATAAACTCTTCTTTTGAATGACTTTACTTTTGTTTTACTTGTAGGGTGGGACAGAGTATTTTTTTTTCCTTATTCCATAGAATGGCTAACAGCATTAAAAGAGATAATGCTTGGATGATAGATGAAGGTCCAGTGAAAAAATATAGTGCAAAGATTTTTAAAATCACTGAGGGGGCTGGTGAGATGGCTCAGTGGTCTAAAGCACCTACTTAGAACAAGCTTAGCAATGCACGGAGACCACGGTTCAATCCCCCAGCACCACATGCCAGCCAGCCCTGACCCCTGGTGGGCTGAGCTGGCCACACACACACACACACACACACACACACACACACACAGAAATAAATTAAAAAATAAAATAAAATAAAATCACTGACTGGGGCTGGGGAGATAGCTCGGTGGTCTAAGCGCCTGCCCAGCAAGTTCAAGGACCCGAGTTTGACCCCAGTACCACATGCTGTGCTGGCCACCTAAACTGGGCATAGTGGCGCACACCTGTAATCCCAGTGCTGGACAGTCTGAGACAGGAGGATCCCTATGAGTCCAAGCTGCATAGTGAGACCCTGTAGCAACTACATAAATATATGAAAGATTAAAACAAAATCTAAAATTACCCACTGGCATAGCATATTTAATTCTTATGGTAACTTTTGATGTGATTCTCATTACCCTTTTTGTACTGAGCATGGAACCAGAGTTGGGGGCCTGCAGTTAACAGTGGACTCGGTTCCACACAAGCAGGAGACTCGGTTTTCAGCACCTCACCTAACAGGGGTGGATCGCACAAGACAGCTCATCCCATTTCATGGCGGCACACAACTGCTTAAAGTAGAGGTGTTGTGTCTACTGGTGTTCCTGTTAGCTGACATGGCCTCCTCTCAACGCAACACGTGACAGCATGGCTGATGCTGTTGTGCGTGACAGCCCTTTCTTCTACTGATCTGATTTCTTACTGTTCCTGCCTCTCTGTAGGAAAGCAGTAAGTGAGTTCTAGCAAGACCCAGTTCCTACTCGCTCTTCCTTGGCCCACAGCCAGGAGAAACGGACCAGTGCAGGTGCTGACCCGCTCACGTGCCCCTGTTGAGCCCCAGTTGTTCCCCTGAAGAAGCCAGGGCAAGTGTTAAGAGCTAGCTTGGCCTCTCTTCCCACCCAGGATGGGACAATGCCAAAAACGAAGCAAAAGACCTAGGCTTAGACAAACCAAGGGTTTCCTTGGGAGTGTGTGTGTCACTGCCACCTGCTGGCTGGAATGGGTATCAGAGCAGCTCGGGAGCAGCTTGGCTGTGTACAGGAGGCTCTGCCAGTCCCTGGCAAGGAATAGAGCTCAGGGACGCATTCACGCCATTTCACAGCTCAGCTCCCAGCAGCCTCGGATTTGGAAATCCCACGACACCCATGCCCAGGAGGACCTCCATAGGAGTCCTCGACAAGTAAAGCGGAGGACCATCTTCGAAACAACATCCTGTTGGGAATCAGTAGTGCCCCAGATCAAATTTGAACTGTTGCCAAATGATTGATCTAATTGGTTAGAAAAAGTCACCAACCATCAGGCTGGAGCATCTGGTAGAACCTGGACCCTCCTGTCAATGGCAAAAAGTACTAAAGGGAACAGGAATCACCATCTGGCTTTACTCTTGTCTTCTCCAAAACTCTGGGTTCTTGCACCCAACAGTTATTTATTGGGAACTTAGACTGTCTTCCAGGCACTGTATGGAAGAACAGAGGGAGCAAAAATAAATCAGCACGGTCCTTTATTCCTGGTAATGTCGGCGGCTGTCCCCACAGTGCTCACTCTATGCTCAGCACAGGCATCCCAGTTTATCTCACTTGCTTCTCAGAACACAACCAGGCCCGCCATGATCCCATCTAGAACTCGCTCATTTAGTCTTCTCACACTTCAGAAAATTGTTTCTTGTACAGTTCAGAAAGCTGAAGCCTAGAGATATTAAGTAATATAGTCAAACTAATGCTGTTCCGTGGAGGGAGATTTGAGGAGGAAATGGTGGAGTGGATGAGTTTGGGAGAAAAGTGTTAATACTCTGGACCAATACGGTCCTTTTATTTTCACCCAGAGAGTTTTGGGTTTTTTTATTTTTTACACACACACTTTCTGTTTTATTTGCCACGAATTTCCAACAAAGTGAAAGGGCTATGAAAACAGTACAGCCGGGGAGATGGCTCAGTAGAATAGGCGCTTCCCTGGACAGCCCAAGGGCCTGAGTTCAATCCCTGGTTCCGCCAAAAAAAAAATTTAAAAAAGGAAAAAGTAAGTGATGATAGCAGAGACTTATCAGGAAGACTATCAATCCACCTAGTTAACATTCTCCTCAGTTTGTAAGTCTTTTCCTCAACAGAAGCCTTTATGTGGGCAGCAAGGTCTGAATGGTCGGTTTTCATTGGATAGAAAACGAATCTAAATCCTGGTTGGCAGAACAGAGCACGTGTGAACAATAGATTTGCTCAGCAAGAGCTTAAAGACAAGCCTGATGTTCTGATCCCAGTGACTTCCCACCATTTTTAATTTCTCTTTTCTCTTGTGATGTAAAAGTAGGTTGCTGGTGTTGGAGGAGGGGCATCTAGGTAGGATGGCGGGGAGGGAAGAGATGGACAGGAGGGGAGAGACGGATGGAGGTTGGTGTGAGACAGGAAGTGCTCCACTGAGTACCCATGCCAAGGGCTCAGAGTTGGACTGGGCAGAGAGAGCTACCTGTGTGCTCGGGCTGTAGAACAGCCAGTAGTGGTCGGGGCTGGTGGGTGCCTGCTGGGCCCCAATCCCCACTTTGCCGGTGGCCGAGTCTCGGGCCTTACACAAGTCCCATAAGCATCGTAATCTCAGTTCTTTCCCCTGTCAGATGGGCATGTGATACTATTGGCCTCTCAGTGTTCTTTGGAGAGGAGAGAGATTTGGCGGGACACTGGGGGACTGCCACTGTTACTTGCTCCTCTGAACTTTACTGCAGATATAACCAGTGCTGAGAGACTCAGATGCGGGTGGGATGTGGAGGGTGGACGTGGATGAAGGTACTGAGCAGGAAAGCAGCACAGGCCAGAGCTGGGTGGGGCCTCCCAGGAACCTGGCATTTGGGCTGCTGGATGCCACCTACATGCCCACGGGTCTGACAAACGTACTCTTTATTTTTCCTGTCAACAAAACATATAAGGCAGGTGGGAGAGATGCTATTGTTCTCACTTTTATAGAGGAAATAGATCCCCAGGTGAGTCGGCTTGAATGAGGGTTTCTTTTTCTCCTTCCAGTCTGTGCTTGGCTTCTAGGCTACGTACATGAGCAGCACCAAGCAAAGAACCGCATGGGATCACATTGTACAGCAAACCACCGTGCAGACAGTGGTATTCAGACTTTCCTGGAAGAACGGGAACCTGAATTTCCTGGAAAGAGCTCCAACCTGGAATTCCCTGGAAGGAATACAGCCAGAAAGGAATACTATTATAAAACCTCCGTGGCAGATTTCTTTTACTGAAATTTTCTTCCTAATAAATTTTGATGTTGAAAAGAAGAAAAAATGCTTGGATTTAAACTATTTTAAAATCAATCAATCAGTCATCAGTTGATGTTCTTTCAGCAGTAACATGCTAGGCAAAATTATTTCCTGGCTGATAAGCATGGTGGTGAAGCTAGACACGAGGGAAAAAGTTTCAGAGAAACAAGAAATGCAGAGAGTGGGCAAGGCATTATAAATACAAAAAGCAGTGTTTCATCTAATAGACATAGAAATTGTTTTCAAATTCTGTATCATTTTTTTCCTCTTTAAAATAAAATTTAGAGGAAAAAAAAAGTATGAAAATGTCACTTGGAGGCTGGGTTTTCCAAGGATCAGCAGGGAACGTGAGGAACGTTTGGTGACCAACAGGTTCTATAATTGAACCAGGAGGCTGTTGTTCTAAGGACTTCTAAGTCTTTGAAGATTCTTTTTCAATGAGAAATTTGAAATAATTATGTCAGTTACAGGATATCATGTCTACATCTTGTACTATGAATAACCACTATGAAGACAACAATATACAATGCATTAATTATTGAAACTGTCCTACTGATCGGTTTTGAAACTGTCTCATTGCTATTTGTTTCTCAAAAAAATTAACAAAAGGGGCCGGGGAGACGGTTCAGTAGAATAAGTGCTTCCCTGGCAAGTGCAAGGGTCTGAGTTCAATCCTCAGTTCCGCAAAAGAAAAGTAATTATGTCAGTTATTGGAGGGAAATAAGCTTTTAAGAAACATAGTTGAAAGCAGGGCACAGTGGAGCTCCGAGTGGAGCAGGCTGCCTGTTATCTCAGCACTAGGAGACTGAGGCAGGAGAAGCGCTGAGTGTAAGGCCAGGCTAGCAACAACATGGGACCAAGGCCAGCCCAAACTGCATAGTGAGACCCTGTCTCAAAACAAACAAACAAACAAACAAACAGAAACAAAAAATAGTTGAACAGTAGAGTTTTATAGTATTTGAACACTTTTATAATATGCAATGCAATTCAATCATATTATAACACTTGATTTTGTTCCAGTAGTTTAAACATGGGGTTATTTCAGTGATGGATTTGAACTTAGCTGGAGTTGGGTGAATGGAACCTCACAGTGCAGTTCATAAAAGAGAAGGTCCTGGGGTCCAGCATGAGCCGGGCAGGCAGATGAGCGGCTGATGCCTTCAGGAGCGCTGAGCCAGTGGAGCAGTCACAGAGCAGCCGGCTGCTCTGGTTTCCTTTGCGAATTCTGGTAAACTGGGTGGGAATGCGGCTTATCGCTGCTTCTCAGTGTGGCTACTAGAAATGAACCTAAAGCCCCAAGGCCCATCCGGGGCCTTCCGCATCCCCGTGTTCCCTGAATTAACATGCTTAGAACCTAGGCAGCCTCTTGACACCTCTCTTCTCGGTCTACCCAACCTGTCCTTTCCTAGGTTGTGCAAATCTTACCTTCTAAACACCCCTTCCACCCTTCTGTCATTGTGTCCCCTGCTCTAACCTAACCTGGCGTTAGCTGCTTGTATCTGCCTGGGTGATGCTAAGAGCCTTCCCAGGGCTACACAGTATCCACCCTAGTCACATGCTTTTGTGCCACCAGAGCTGTCCTTGCAGTGCACACTGTCTGTCAATGCAGACACCTCACTGCCACTGCCACTTCTCCCCAAGTCCTCCCCTTCGAATCACTCTGAGGGCGGAGACAGGCGCCTGGCACTGCAGCCTACACTCTGGCCCCGTCCTCTCCCTCAAACTCCAGTCAGCTCATCCTTTAGTCCTCCGCCTTTGCTCAGCCTCCTCCAGCCTGGCAGATGCTGTTCCCCTTCCCTGGCTGAGAATTGCCTCTGTCTCCTCTCTGTTGACCCACATCTCTTAGATCTCAGGGGTAGCTCTTTCTCTGTAACCTTGAGCCCAGTCTTGGTCATTCTGCTTCTGTTTGGGTCATGCTACTTGCGCCCTACATTCCTTGTCCTTCAAAGCACTACTCTGTCAGTTGTCCATTTATTCAATCAATGTCTGTCTCTCTAGTCATAATCTCAGGGACAGAGGGACTCTGAATGCTTTCTCTCAACACTGTGTCTCTAGTGTCTAGCACCACGCTTCCCATACAGCAGGCAGGAATAAATATTTGTTGAATTAGTGGATGAGCTTCATAAGCGATAATATGTTCTACTTTTTTGCAGTTATCTCAAACAAAACTCATTGACACACCAGGTATTAATTACATCCAGTACATTTCTTTTTATGAATGAGAAGCCAAGAAAAATGAATTCTCACTCGTGCATGAGTAAGCCATGAAAATGAGCAGAGTCACTCGCATCTGAAACTCTCACTTTTATTCCCAAGAGGGTTCATCCTAATGCATTCACATAAATGCTCCTCTTGCTTGGGCAATTCTAAACTGCAGTCCAAAACAAGGTTCACAAATGCAGTCAGTAAAGACCTGCACCTCAGTGAACTAATGGCTCACAAACATCCTCTGAGTGACTCAAAGGCAGTGCAAGTGGGGAAAAAAATGTTTCTGTCAAAAACATTTTTTTAGAATTACAAAATGATCTCTCTGCTTCTAGAATTCTGAGACATAAAGCATTGGGTGAGCAACTGTTACTGCTAAACAGAGAGCCAAATGGAAGTTTAATTTCAGAAAGTTCTCCGATTAATACATCTCTCTCTAATTACTCTCACATTTAAAATAAATTGCTTTGATAAATAATATGATGCCATAAAGTCCTTAATGCATCATTCAATGCATGTTGAATTAATGTTTTCATCATTTAGTAAAAGCCTAATTGCTGTTACTTCCCCAGGAGTTGGGTAGTATATAATCTGTACAATAATTACTGAATTCACACCCCCAAATATATATCTCACATCAGATTATGCTGAATGGTCAGTCAATCACAATTACTTAAATAAGTATGAACCCAGCCATTACTGAGCACCCCTACTATGCAAGCCTGGGCAAAGAATTGCAAGCAGGAAAATCATAGAGCTAGAAGAGAGACCTCTAGCGTGTGTTAGAGAACTTTATATTGTGCTTCAGGCATAATTAATACAGCAAAATCGCTGCAGTCATTCTGCTGACTCTGGTGGGAGATTATCACCATCTAGCATGTGTGTCCAGTTCATTTAAACAACTTTTTTTTTTTCCCAGCAAACGTCTGGCATTTTTGCCTAGTTAAGTACCACCTTCTTATGAACATAAGCCCAGCGCAATAAAGTGTTCTTGCCATGCAAAGTTTGAAAGTTCCACGGTCACCTTTCCAGACTGATTAGTAAACATTTAACTTGGAGTAATCACAACAACTGCTAACCATTCTTTCCACGCAGGCAACAGCGGGAGTCCGGAGTCGAACATTTCCAACGTGTGCACCCTTCTAAACACCAGCCCCCCAGCTTAAGCCAAATGCCACCCCAATATAAATGCAAGGAGGAAACCGGCATCTCGCCCATTATCCAGGAGACAAATGGATCCGCCACTATTTTAAATTTACGAAGTCAGCCAGCTATTAGTTTCCACAATAATGCAGGTGAATTCCTTGATGCAATCGGATTTAATGAATCATTCCACGGCATCAGCCTCAGCCTTTAAAAATCCTTTATTTTCTCCTTTTCCACATTAAAAACACATTGGAGACACACACAGAAAATGTTTCTCTAAAACACACACTTGCACACAAAACAGGAGGTCTCTTAAGGAGTCTACTGCTGAGAAGGTAAAAGCATTTTGCTCATTTTTAATTTGCTAAAACAATCCAAGCATGCTTGGTACCCAGAGGGTATTCTGAAATAAACTTGTATCTGTAGCTGCCAGCTCAGTTGATTGAAAACAGAAGGCAAACGTTTCTTAAAGAATGAGTATGTTAAACTGTTCTGTCTCTCCCAGTACCACAAGGACACACACACGCACACACACACGCACGCACACACACGATTTGCTTGAAAGCAGACAGGTCTATAGTCTACCAGGCAGTGCAGCGTTTATACCGGATTCCTTCTGCCTACCGCGGCGCAGCTCCTGGCGAGGACGCCAGGGCCCAGAGCACACTGGACAGTTCCTGCGTGCCGCTCTCCACGTACAGAGCCGCAGCCCCACTGCAACTTTACTAACTTAGTTGGCTCCTGCCCAGCGGGGCCCGAAGCACAGTCACAGTGAAAACCTTTAGATGCCGGAAAATCCTTCCACGACAGTGTCAGTGTTCGAAAGCACAAAGCAAGCACTGTCGAACCGCTCTAGCTGACGTTGCGTACGCGGCGCAGCCGTGCGGGGCTGGCGTCCAGGTAAGGAGTTCCCGCAACGCGGCTCTGGCTTCCTCTCCCCGCTGTTTTTGGGGCTCCGGCTCCCTCTGAACGTGAATTCGCCATAACGCACCTACCCCACCCCAGCCCACCCCAGCCCACCCCGTTCTTTCCCCAGGCGACGCGGGCTCTTTATTTTGCAGCCGGGTCCCTCTGGGGGGCAGGAGTGGAAGCGCACTTCACAGTTCCCCCGAGAGGGCGGCAGGATGGGGGCGGCGGATAAGGAGGTCAGGAAGGCGCGAACCGCGCCCCCTCCGTCCGCCCGGGCGCGGGGAGCGCCGGCTCCGAAGGCGCAGGCGGGAGGCTGCCGGGAAGCTGTCGCTTTAAGGGAACCTCGGCCGCCAGCGGGGCAGAGGGAAGGGCGCGGGTCGGCCCGGAGCTGCGGGCGCGGCGGAGCCACGGCCGGTACCTGCGGCGCCCACCGCTCCCCGGCCCGCGCCCCTGCTCCTCCCGCGGAGACAAAATCCCGAGCCCGCGCCGCAGTCGGAGGAGGGGAGGGGAACGAGGGATTTTTCAAAATAAATGCAACGTTTGGGGGGGGTGCGGGGGAGGAATGGGAGGGGATGGGCGGGAGGGGGCTTTAAAGGCGCCCGGGTGGGCGGAGGCGGCGAGTCGGCTCTGCCGGGCCGGAGACGGACGCGAGCCGCGCTGGGCACCGGCCCGGCTCACAAAGGGCAGCGGCGCGGCGCGGCCGGGCTGGAGGAAAAGCGCCCGGGGCCGCGTCCTCTCGGCGGCCACAAT
>NW_004524579.1:1754302-1801598 GCF_000260255.1 Octodon degus
GCGGATCGCGAGCCTCCCGCCGCGGCGGGCTGTGTGTGCGCGAGTGTGCCGCGCTCTCGCCCCATGCCTGGCACATGCGTAAAAGCGAGTTGCGCCCAAAGTCCCAGCCATACCCTCCTTAGCAAATAATAACAAACCCGAACCGTCAGATCTTACCTGAAACATTGAAGCACAAAGTCTCTCTTCAAGTCCCCTTTTCCTTTTCCTCTCCCCCCTTTTCCGATTTCTCTCCCAGCGATCTGCTCGGCTCGCCACACCAGACAGAAATGCAATAGCTTGGCTAAGGTAGACAGAACAAAATACAGAGAAGAGTTGCTCCAGGGCTTCGAAACCCCTCAAGGCAGGGATCAGGATACAATTAGCTCATGCCTCTACCTCCAGTCTAAATCAATCTCCAAAATAAAACTTAAATCAAATTAACTGATCACAGGGTAGACAATTGATCTCCTTCAAAAAATAAAGCACTCCATATATGTTTAGAGAAATATAAATATAAGATTTTTTTCCAGATTCTTTTTTTGTTGGAAAAACAGACTCATTCCAGCCTCCAACTTGCTTTTTACCCTCCTCTTGCACAGAAAAGCTGATTTTAATCGTTGTGATTAGTTTTGATGTAACGTTTCCGCGGGCGATTTCTGCAAATGGATGGAGTGCTTCCTTGCCAAAAGAGGGGAAAGCAGCAGATGATGGTAATTATAAGGATTGTTGGTTGTTTCTTTTTATTTGTGTTTAGGGCTCTCGCTTCGCGTTCTCAAGTTGACCTGACACTGCTGCTACTCAGAGGTCGCACAACTTGTTGATGAGGATCACCGCCCTGTCTGATCAAAGGATAGGTGATAATTTGGCAATAAAGCAACACATTTTTGGTTCCTTTGGCGACATAACGTCCCAAATGACGTGGATAAAAATAAGCACATGCAGTCTGCTTTGTCCCAATCAAGTCTGAATCAGTGCCTGAGGGTGATACACAAACTCATTTCAAATGTTCAACCATGCAGAATTGTAGAAAGACTGAAGGAGTTACACCGCTTTTTTTTTTAAATGGCAAAATTAAAAGAAAGCCTAACCTAGCATTAGGTCCAGCCAGGGACCTACCACTTAGGCTTATTTGCTCAGCCTCTCCCTTGCTTCGCTCCACCTGGTGTCTTTCATGGAGTGTGTGTGGGGGGAGGGGTTATAAGTCCATTATTAGACGGAAGTGCTCCACAGAGCCAGGGAGTGTAACATAAACACGTTGCCCGGCTTTCTACTCCAGTTATGACCTCTGCTCGCTCCTCATCATGTCTTCCTTTCTAGGTCTTTGTTCAAAGAGGCTGTCCCTGAACAAGTTGTTGTTTTAATTCTTTTTAGTCAGGGGGAGAGGTTTGGTCATAAACTCAGCGGTCACCTCCCATTAATGTTGTATCCTTACAGGATACTTTTTGAAATAGTATGTTTTGAGCACTTCACAGTTCATTAATTCAAAGACTTTGCTGACATTTCTTAAAGGAAAAAAAAAAAAAAAACCCCAACCAAAAACCAGTTGTGAGGCTAGGGATGCTATTAAGAAAAAAAAGGTGTGTGTGTGGTGGGAGGAAAAGCTTAAATAGAACCAGATCTCTCTTGCAAATACCTGAAACTGGCAGCATTTCCCAGGAGATTTTTAACTCTCATGTTATCTTTAAGGTAAACAACTGCTACAATATTAGCAGAAACGAGCAGAGCAAGCTTTTAAAAAATATATTGCTAGTCCGATCAATGCTATAATTATTATAGGTAGCCAGATTAGATAGAAATATTGATAGGCAGTCAGACAGGGCAGGGCCCTTGAAGGAGACAGCACAAAGGACAAGTTTTCTTGCAACTGTAGGAGGGACGGATGCTCCTGCTGTGAACCAGACCTAAAGGACCTAAAGGCCAAACAAATGCTAAAAGAGTAGCATCAGGGATTGATATTCTAAATAGGTATCGATCACCTGAAAAGACCCAAGTGAGTCACCAGCCCAGCCCCCAACAGGAAGAGACCCTGTCCCCTATTCATGCCCGCTTCCCCATTTAGCCCTGGGCGTAATCAACCTTACCTGAGCAATGGTGCTTGCAATCCCATTGGTTGACCGTAGTTTCGTCCCACCCCACATCTACCTAAGTGAGACCCCTTCCTCTCTACCTTAACCCCGCATGGTTTTGCTCTATAAAAATAAACTGGAAGAAACAGCTTCCTGGGCAACCCGCTCGGGTCCCCCTTCTGTCCTCTCTCAGACAGAAGCTTTCTTTCCTAATAAAATTCTGCTCTCAACCTCCGTTTGTTCCTAAAATTCATTCTTCGGTTTTAGAGAACACGAACTCATTCAGGCCAGGTTGGGAATTTCACGTCCCTATATCATAATGATTTGAGAGATTAAGGTCATGATTCAGAGGTCATCAGTAGATATTTTTAAAAGTAATAAGTTCATATGACATGAATCTCTAGTTTGAGAATACCACTGGCCCTAGAAGAAAGAAGATGGCTTTGCAGAACTACACAAAAGAAAGTTACATTGTTCTTTGTACCTTCTAGTAGTGATCTGCTCTGAACTGCAATGAAAATGTGAAAATGTCCACCCAATGCTAAAAGCGACAGCAAAAACTTTGTTCTTGTTCCTCAGTGGCGCTATGTGTTGGAAGAAACAAGAACCTGGGGCATGGCAGAAACAGCCTTGAGTATTCCCTCTGATGATCTAGTACAGGTTCAATAGGTCTTATCTGAGCTACTTGGAATCAAAGGCATTCAGTTATTCAGTTTCTCCCCCAAGAGTTTGGATACCATATATATATATATATATATATATATGTATGTATCTTGGAGATAGGGCCCAGATCTAAACATGAAATTCATTTATGTCTTATATGTTACATAGCTTGAAGGAAATTTTATACAATGTATTTTATGATTTTGTGCATGAAGCAAAGTTTCATAGCATGGATTTTTCTTCTAGTGGTGTCATGTTGGAACTCAGAGAGTTTCAGGTTTTAGAACATGTCTGGTTTTTGGATTAGAGCTGTTCAACCCTATTCCTTAAAGCTATGGTCTAAAGTGACTTTTTAAATTTTTTAAATTAGTTAATTTATTTATTTTTACAGGGAATTAAACTCAGGCCTTCTTGTTTGCCAGGCCAGCACTATACCCCTGGGCTAACTCCCCTGCCCTAAAGTGACTTTTATTTGGTAGGGAGGGGGGAAAGCTTGTCACCTGGAGAGCCACGCATGTTACAGTTGAAAAGCTCATGTGCAGACTTCTGACCCTTCACCATCACTTTATAGATGAGGAAAGAAGAACAGGTCGTGCACTGGGCAGAGGCTGCAAGCTGCAGGACCTGAAGAGAGGTAAGTGGTGTCCCTAAAAAGCAAAAAGCTTCCACAGTCGTAATGGCATCTAAAAGTGGGGTGATATGGTTTGAACCGTACTTTCAGAATTCCTTTCCTGAGACTGTCCTCAAGTCCTGCAGCACAAGCTTTTACTTGATGGCAGCAAATCTTTCCTCATTGATAATTAGCTTTTGTGCATAGCGACAATAATGTGCATTGGGTCTAGGGTATAAGTGGATGATGAAGAGGGTTCATGCTGTCTATAGGTATAAAAGTACTTGACTAAAACCAGTAGATTTTCTTGTTATTTTCTAGACAGAACAGGGACAGTTCTCAAAACAGTTTGATCAATGAAATAATTAGCGACAAAAGGGCTTTACTTTCCAAGATAACTGCTCTGAAGTGATAATATTCATTTAAATAAATCAAGTTCTGAAATGCTCATTTTAAGGAGTTGTTTTTCATTTTATGCATTTGGTACAGGGTCTCACTACACAGCTTGGACTCATAGTGATCCTCCTGTCTTTAGCCGCCCGATGCTGGTGTTACAGGCATGCTCCCCTACACTTGGTCTCTGTGGCTGGCTCAGCGTGCTTGGAGTCAGGGCCCACCAGGAATGTGGTGCCAAGGATTAAACCCAGGTCCCAGCGCTTGCCTAAGCAGGTGCTTAGTCCGGTGAGTTATCTTACCTGCCATTAAAGAGGTTTTAATGAGTTACAATAATAACCTTTTTTGAAAAGATTTTATTTAAATGTCTTTGCAAAAGGTTCAGTTTTCTTGGAAATGTGGTATTATAAGTTGAACTAAGTTCAGAAATTTTAAATCTTTAAAAACAAATACTTGAAACTATTGTTTGAAGCAAGGTACAATTCCCCTATGATGAATGCTATCACTATGTATATATGCTATGTATAAAATGTACCAATAAAAAAATTCAAGGAAAAAAAAAAAAAGAAAAGGTTGGGAGATGCTCTCTTTCAACACTGAGTCATCAACATGTTAAAGCACCCCAAACTGTGCAGTGGATCATTGGGTTTGTGGTAATTCCAGCAGCATGTCGTCTACAGGTAAATTCTCAGTTTATTGTAGGGGATCCTAATTTTGTCACATTTTGAAGGGGTCTCAAAGTTGAGGTTATAGGATAAGGGTTCAGAGTCAAAGGGTGCATACACGCATACTTAATAGGAAGTATAAAATACACTACTGAAATTGCATTTTGTGTTCTGCAAAGAAATGAGTAAACTTTAAAACTTCCGAATCAAGGGTGAGGACAACTTATTTTTAATTTTAAAATAGATTGCTAGGGCTGGGAATATAACTCAGTAGCACAGCACCTGCCTGTCAAGCGCAAGATCCTGAGTTCAATTCCCAGTACCAAACAAAATAAAATAGATTGCCAATGGAATAGCACGTGAAAAAAAAAGTTCTCTGTCTTGCCAAGGATGAGATACAAACTTAAAAGACTTCAATCACCCTGTAGACCCTGTACTAAATACATTTTAAAAAGAAAGACTTCAGTCAGCCCCTTCAATTAGTCACAAATGACTGCGGAGTACTTTTTATCTAATTGACACCTGTGCAACTGAACTGGTGTGTCTTGTGACTTCTACCATGCTAATTTATTTTGCCAATCATAAAGAAGCCAGAAAAAAGAGTGTATTAACCATCCTCCTAACCTATTTTCCTTTCCATAAATAAAGTGATAACCAGCAGCTTAACCACTGTTAATAGCAGAAGACAGTGTCAACCACATTGTCAGCAAGAAAACAACAAGAAATATATACAGCCCTCTGCTTTTGTCTTCTGACTATCAAAATAAGTTCACAAGTATTTAAAGACACAAAGCCAGTGGTAGGGTATTTTGAATCGAAACCAGGAGCTGGACTGAAAAAGTTTAGCACTCTGACCATTGTGAAAGAGAAAATAAGAGGAGAATGGCCGGCCTGTTTCTAATACTGACATCGGATAGCTCATTTGGTTGCATCGTGGTCACCGAACCGTCAAATCTCAAGTCCCCACCGAACATCACAGCTTTGTCCAGGATAGCCCTGCGGTATATTCTTGGTGTCGATTTGACAAGATGTAGACATCAGTTGCTGAGATGAAATGTGAAATTGAAGAGCCCTCCACTGAAGCAGCCAGACGCCAAGATCAAATTTAAAAATCCCATTGCGCTCGCCATTAGAGGGATGAGAGATGCCTCATTTCTTGGGTTCCACCTGGATGTGTGTGGGCAGCACTGTCCACGTCAGCTCGCTGCTGTCCCCTGTGTCCATCATGGCTCCATCAGCATGTACCTGTGACTTCCACAGGAGGTTCTGCAACATTGGGAGACAAATCATGCTGTTTTATTCTAAACCTGAATCAGTGTTTTGGGAGGAAATCACCTGTTTTTTATCAGCAAACCTGAAATGCCCAATAATGCTGTGGAATGTGCACATTTTCCTGGATTTCAATAGAAGCATTAATAAGCTTAAACAGAACGGGTTTGTGATTCCTGGAGTTTGGCCCCAGCCACCACCTGCTTATAATTAGACTCTGGAAAACATCTTAGTTTTCAGTATCACTGTGGATGTACAAGTGGGTAATATCTCACATTCGGGATCTACTAATGGTTACAGATCTCCTGATGGGTATCATTCTTAGCTGACCCATAATTCTGGCATAGAAATACACAAATGCTTTCCTAGGCCTTTGAATCAATTTGGACTTTGATGAGAATTGGTTCTCAAGTTGCCTAACAGGAACACTAGTTTCAATCCCTCATCCTAAAGCAACCTAGCAGATATATGAATAAAGCCCCATCATGGTTAGATACCCTGACTGCCAATTTTGATAGTCTTGTTCAATAGAGAAACACTTTCACCCCATAGGGAGCAGATTGGCGAGGAAAACTGGAAAGCATTTCTATTTGTTACTAACATTTAAAATACTTGCTGGACAGTCACCTTTTATATTTTGAATGAATAACTGCAAGTAGGTTTGGTGACTGCAATTAAGTAGCAATCAGATTCAGTTGCCTTAACTCGTGATAGGACTCTTAGTTTCTTTAGCCACAGAATAGAAATAAAAATTTCTCTGTTGAAGGATTGAGTATAAATGAGATAATAGATAGGACATATTTAGAATTGTGCCTGATACAATGTAAGTGCCCAATGAATGACACCAGTCATTATCCTATGGTGTATAGTGGCTGTTGAAGAAATAACATGGTCCCTGGTGAAGCGTTACTGTTTAAGAGCACAGACTGCTATCTATGCAATGAAAATTCCTGAGTGATTGATGTCTCTGTGGCTGATCTTTATAAGATAATAACTAAATCTCATTTTATTATTTCATTACACGGACTCCTCACTTTTTCACATGAACATAATAGGATGAAATGAGATTTTTCTTTAAGGTACATCCTTGCTATAAAAAAAAAAAAACCATATGTTTGTAATGCTGCCTTACTAGGGAACCCTTTCTTTCTGTTCCTTTGAGGAGCCTTGATTTTGACAAGACTACCTCACATGTACAAAACAATTAATTAAGCATTTTGTATAATTGCTTCTGTGAGAAGTGAGACTTGACTAGAATTCTGCCATGAACCTTTCTTTGTAATTATTTGCTTTTTGCCTTTCAGGAATTATAAAATCAGTACCGGCAAACACTTTAAAAACAAAATTTTTAAAAAGGAAAATGCAGGTTTGAAAATAGGGAGAAATGAACTTCAGGGCTGATTCCAATCTTTAAGAGACACAGTCCAATCAGTCAGTCATATCATATCACCCTTCTCTCCCCTCTCCAGTTTATGTGCATTCTTTTCCTAAGCTTTATACCTTATCATATTCACATTGTTCCATGTCATCTGTTAGGCTGTTTTAAAGCTATGCAGGGGCTATTTTAAAGAAGCATTTTTAATAAGATAAGCATTTCATTAGATGGTGCATTCTATTTCATATTCCAGCGCCTCCTAGGAAACCAGCTGGTGTTGAAGGCGCCTCTATTTTAGCGTAGTGCGTGCCGCACACAGCTCATCCCGCTCAGAATCACTTAGCTTTGCTTCAGTGTCTCACTGACTGAACCAAGACCGCTCACGAGAAACCCCATAATACAACTGAGGCACCTCGGGGGCACCATATACATTTATGTAACTTATCTCTTCATGCATCCGTTGGGTGTCAGAACCTCTCAGCTTTGCTAACCATAAAAAATTCGCCTTGAGCATATTACTAACTTTAAAACCCTAATGATATGGATGTCATATTTCAATTTTTAAAAAACCTTTTCCTGCTCCACCCCTGAAAAAAACCCTATAAAACTCATCCAATGGAATCATGCCATGGTTGAAAAACACAGAATTTATTTAAGAGAAGTGTCATGAGTGTGCTATGGTCCTAAAAGTAACCCAAGAACAAAAATTGTCTGATCAAATAATTAAATAGGAAACAAATGGATTACTATTCCAACTGTAAAAAGGACCACTATAAACAGATTGCCACTGGAAGCAAGAGTCGGTATACTTTACTTAAAGTTACCAGGCAAGAAAAGCTTTTTTAGGGTTTTAACAACTATAAACCTGATCAGTTAAAATAGTTGCTGGAAACTGGGAAGCAAATCCACAGGAGTACTTAACATAGGCATTTAAATGCTTTCCAGAGGATTCGTAATAATAACATTAATAATGAGAGTGATAAGAAATAATTATGACGAAGGGTAGGAAACTTCTTCCTTTGTGTAAGGACCATCTGGTTATGACAGTCAGACATGAAATTCTAAAATGAAACCCTCAATCTGTCCCTCTAAGCTTGCTTTGTAGATAATAGATGTCTTGATTTTTTTGAAAAAAAAAATCCACGGTACCAAACATACAGCGGCTCCTGCTGAGAAAACCAAGTCTGTATGTCGTTTTCTTTTCTAATTGTTGGTCTTCAAACAAAAGGACGGCTTGGTGAAAAAGCTTAGAACATAATGACAGCAACTCATCAGCCATTTATTTAGTTCTGCGGGTTCTGATAGGTAAAACATTATAATCCTACCACTCTTTATTTCTGCAAGGGAGAGGTTGAGAATTTCCCCAAGTTCCCTTCCCAAGGTAGAGTTTACTTTTAAAAATTTGGGAAGGGGAAAGAGGCATTAATTCATTGGCCTGGAACAAACATAGAATTTAAAACTTGTCTTTGTGTAGTAAAGTGAAGTATCAGTAAGAAAGCATTTAATTTGGTTCGTGGAAAATGGTCAATATTAGGTATATTGTTTTAATTTAATTATCATACTTTGGGATTAATAGTTTCTTATTTTTAGAGTTTCTGGCCATGTCAAAATATAATGGAGGTCAACAAATATTGTCTGATTGTATTTATGAGATGGCCTTAGGACAGCCACTCAAATCCATGGAGACAGCAGGTAAATAGCAGGTTGCTGAGGGCTTGGAGTGGTAAAGGATGGGTGCTGAATTGGTACAAAGTTTTGATTCTCTTTTAAAAATGGATAAAATGGTGGGCTGGCCAGATAGCTCAGCAGACAAAAGTGCCTGCTTAGGCTGACACAGGGACTGGGATGGGGTTTGTGCTGTGCCCGTTCTGCCCTGGGGAGTGCTGAGAAGGCAACTGAGAGTGGGCATGGTGGCTCACGCCTGGGGCAGACCTGTAATCCCAGTGCTTGGGAGGCTGAAAACAAGAGGAGCACTATGAGTCTGAGCTGTGTAGTAAGACCCTGTACTAAATACATTTTTTAAAAATGCATAAAATGGTAGATTCTTTTCTAGCTTACCATAATAAAAATGAATTAGCTACACAAACACTGACCTCTGGAAAAATAGGTGATGGTGAAAGTACAATATGGTAAAAGCAAAACAAGGCAACCAGTTCCTCAGTTCCCCTCCTAGTAGGTGTCCCATCCTTGGCGCGCAGCAAATGGGCTGCAGCTGCTTATGCAGAAGGGCAGAAACCCCGTGGCCATGCTGGCCTCGTCCTCACTGAGAGCTGAGCTGCGGATGAGCGGGGACACGCTTGACGGCCGGGCGGTTCACTGCAGCGTCCTCACGGCACTGTGCACACCGGCGGCTTCTGAGCCAGATGAGACCTCTGGAAGCGCCAGCACAGCGCACCTGAAGAGTGCAGCCATGTGCACGAAGCAGCCAGCCCGGCGTCTGACAACCTTGTGCAGGTTCTGTGTGCTTGGTGGTGTGAGGTGGGACCTCGAGCCCGAAAATGCAAAATCACCAGCTCGCAGGTGGGCGAAGTAACCAATAATCCACTAAATGACAACTAATAATTAGTGAAATAATGAACTATGCTGGCTATTTAGAATCACAAAGAAAAACCTCTGTTTTCACTTTACCTTAAGATTCGGGTTGGATGTAGCCACAGACTCAATGCGTATTTCCTTTGGCCTCATGGTAACTGATATACCTTTATCTCTATCTATCTATCTATCTATCTATCTATCTATCTATCTATCCCTTCAATTTTAAAGAGTAAGGACACATCCTCCTTTGTTCCTATGAGAGCATCACTCTCCGATTTTAAAATCCACTCAACATAAAAGCTGACCTTGCTCTGTAGCTCATCTTTTCTTACTTGTTGAGGTGGCTTCTTCAGACAGATGCCCTGGGCTGCATCTTGGCTCACTGAGAAGTCCATTTAAGGAGTGAAGGCAGTTGGGAAAGGCCAGAGAAGGCTTTGCCTTGTGCTTGATCTAGAAGGACTCCAGTCGAAACTTAAGAAAAAATATAAATTGTCGTGACCAAATTAAGGGGTAAAACAGGGTCATGGTGCCCAGTTCTTTTCAGGTTCATGGGAAACAGGAGCAGGTAGGGCTTACCACGTAGGTGGTGCTTGAACTATCGCTCAGTTTCCTTTGTTGACTCTGAGAAGTCACAGGTTCCTATTGTTATTCTCTGGAGAACCAGCATATTAGGATGACAAGGTCAATCTTTGCTTTTATTAAACATGCTTAATTTCAAAGCATCTTGACACAGATTTGAGTCTGTATCTTAATGTGCACTGTGTTTAGCCTTCGCTTATCCTCACGTCCCACTGACTCCTATTATTTTTCTCTTACATTTTTTTTCTCTGAGTTCCTTTGTTCAGAGTGAGACAAAGAGGAGGCACATTTGTTTAGTTTCCCCACCGCTGTTGTCTCTGTGGCTGGCCTTGGTTGGTCCTCTCCTCCAGCTGTCGCAATGGCCCTGGAGATGGGGGAAAAAAAAGAGTGACCGGCATGGAGCAGCGGAAATAGTCTGACTTGAAATGCTCTTCCTGTGGATGAGGCCGTGCAGCTGTGAGGTTCCCACCTCGTCATTCTGCTGTCATCCTGCTCCTGGTCTACCTTTGGCTTCCTGGACAACAAATGAACAGCAGGGCGTACAACCAGAATGAAATTTTCCAAGAATTTTTTCTGGGCCCAGTATTCAGCAAGACCAGTACAGAAGCCAACCAATTTCTTTGTCCACAGGATATCAATCTCATTTGAATGATGGAACTAGTGAGCTCTTCTTCCTTTTTTCCTCTTTCTCCTTTCTATAAAGATTTTGATTCTAATAGTTGCAGTGACATTACTTGGAAGGACCCCTGGGGACCGGAGATGCCCTCTCTCTGGAAAGGCCTGTTTCCTGGAAGAGTTAATGCTCATTCTTTGGTGGGCTAGTCAAGCCCATAACAATGATAATGGTATGCAGCTGCCTTCGGAAAAGGCAAGAAGATCTTTGTCCTGCAGATAAGCAGGAAAAGGAAGCTTCGCCCCTTCGGAAGAATAGCAACCTATTCCTGGGGAGGTCAAACTTTTCTACCGAAGGTACCTACACTCATTTTATTTTTTGACATCTGGAAAACAGGTAGGAGAGGGAACAAGGGGTATATTTTCTCCATGTTCTTGTGCTGGGAAGAACCCGTAACACTATAAAGGGTGGTAGCGCCTGCACTGTAGCTTAGTTCTCAGGACAAGTGCAGGGTGCCTGGATGCCACGTGGACCCAGCTAGGACTTGAAAGGGCAGAACACAGGGCTGCCATCCTCTGGCATCACATCTGTCCTTCATTCCCACTTTCCTTTTCCTTCATCTTCTTCCTTACTCTTCCTCTTCTTTCCTCCTCTTCACAGTGCAGACATCTTCCTTCTCTATCTCGATGCCTCCCCTCATTCTCAACTGGTGACAAAGGAAAGGTGTTCCTTAACCAAGCAAGTTCTAGAGGAATTGTCTTCACAGCCTGATTAGCTGGCCCTTCATTTGGACCTCTAGGTGCTTGGGATGTAGCTCAGTGGCTCAGTGTCTACCTGGTAAGCGCAAGGTTGTGGACTTGATTTATGGTACAGGAAAAAAAAAAAAAAGACGATGTCCTCACTTCCCTGCCCAGTTATACTTGAGATGCATAGAAGAATCTTGAGGAGGTCTGAGTTATCCTTAGAGTTGTAAATTTCTCCCGCACTTCCCTGCTTATACTCTGCCTTTTGTAAGCAGTCTCCTGAGCTGTACACATAGATGCATTTCTCTTTGAAGGAACAAAAGAAAGTTGCTTCTGCAAATGAAAACAAATCCCATTGTTTCTGAAGGAATCTAAGATGTCCCACAAGGAAGGGGACCCTGCTCTGGGTAGTCAGGTACAGCGCCTCTGGCAGAGGCCACTATGTGATACCCCAGGTCCACTGGGAGGAAAGCCTGCCGTTGTTACACACAGAGCCAATTGTACCAATTTCTGGAGAACAGGAAATGCCTCTCCCCAGTCCCGTGGGTGGTCTAATAGCTTGCAGCATCAGAACTGATTACCCTTGCCTTGCTTAGTTCCAAATGTCCTTGGTAGTTGACAAAGAGCTCGGCTGATGGGGAATTTTAAACTCCATGTCTGAAGTTAGGCACCACAGTAGTAGCTGTCTGGACAGTAAGAAAAGTGTGAAGAGAGTGTGGATCCAAACCACCCGCTTCTAGTGTTGGAAGCAAGCTCATCGGGCATCTGTCCATGAGCTTTGTGCTCTGTGCAAGGGGTCGCAACTCCTCCTCCCACTCAGGAAGGATGTGCCTGTGCCTGCCTATGACTTCTCAGGGTGCAGACTGCTTTGTTGACAGAGGGACCTGGGCCTGTACGATGTCCAGTAAGCCATAAGTCTCTGTAGGGCTTTCTCTTTGCTCTTGGAATGAAGTCCCTGGTCGCTCACAGTCCCAGTTGATCTGCCACCCCTCTGAGGCTTTTCTCTCTCTGTTTTGGGATGCTCTGCTGCAGTGGGTGGGCCTCCTTCAGCTCCTCCAACTCGGCTCCCCGCCAGGGCCTTTGCGCAGCTGGCCTTGCTTCTGTCCTTTGGTAGTCTAGCAATTTCAGTGTTCCCTCCCTGCCCTCAGTAGCAGACCAGAGCTTCCGTTATAAAGTCATCATTCAGTGGGCTTTTCCTTCAGAGTCTCAGGGATACATTTGTAAGATTTGACTACCATCTGCTTCCATATGGTAAGGACTAGATCTGCCTTTTCTCAAAAGTTTCTCCATGTCTAATGAAAGGCTTGGAACACAGTTGGTACTTAATAAATACTGGAATGAATGAATGGATTCATTTATGAAACAAATGGGTAGATGAATGGCTATAAAGTACACATTAGAAAAGGAACTAAAAGGGGAAAAAAACTAAAGTTGTTACAATGTGAGGTGAAAAATGTGCACCTTTAGCATTTACCAATTTCATAAGTTTGGTATTAGTATTTCTGTCTTAGGTTTCTAAAGCCCTGGAAAATGTACCTTAAAATCTAAGTTCCCACCTGAAAGGCAGGAACATGATCAGACATCTATCTACTAGTGTTTCCTGTAGCATTAGTCACAATAGACAAAAGGTGGGGACAACCCCAATGTTGTCAGTGGATTAATGAATACACAAGATGCAGCGCACACAGACACAGACACACAGACACACACACACACACACACACACACACACACCCCACAATATTAGTCTGCCTTTGAAAGGGAAAAATTCTCATTCATGCTACAATATGGGTAAAACTCAAGAATATCCGCTAAGTGAAACAAGCCAGATGGAAAGGACAACTCAGAGATTCCGCTTACACGAGGTGCCCACGACTGTCAGATGCATTCAGACAGGAAGTAGAGTGGTGGTTACCAGGGCTGGGAGGAAGCAGGAACTGGTGATTAATGGGTGCAGTTAGGAAAGATGAAAATGGTTCTGAAGGTGAAGGTGGTAAAAGCTGCCCAACAATGTGAGTGTGCCCAATGCCACCAAATTGTAGGTGTTTAATTTGGTGAGTTTTATATATATTTTACCATGATTAAAAAATAAGCAAGTGAATACTAAACCCACACAAACCCATACACGATTCATAAAATCCAGAATCTACTTTTTTATTATTATTTATTGGACACAGGGTCTCACTATGCAGTTCAGACTTGTAGTGATCCTCCTGTCTCAGCCTCCCCAGTGCTTGGATGACAGGCGTGTGCCACTATGCTTCATTTCAGTGGCCGGCACTGCACAACTGGTACCGGGGATCAAATTCAGGTCCTTGCATTTGCCAGGCAGGTGCTTAGACTTCTGAGCTATCTCCCCAGCCCTAGAATCTCCTTTAGAATGAAGGCTCATTATATTTATACAACTTTATTGAAAGCATACCTGCTTATTGTCTTACATTGTATATTTTTGTCTTAAAAACTGCCCAGTTCTTCCTTTCTGCTGTCATGCCCAGTGTGAGGCAAGGACTAGTAGACACCGTGAGTCTTCAGGATGTCCTTCAGAGGCCTTTCTCGATGCCAAAGTGACCCTGTATCCTGCAACTCCACAACAAAATGTTAGCCTAGCAATTGGATCCCATTTAAACTTTGTGTTTAGGCTGATTTCAAGTTAGGGTTGTTTCTAGGAGAAACTACTATCAATCTTATTTTGATACTTCCTCTGAACATGTATAATTAATTGGCTCCCTAGTCCAATCTGTTATTTGGCTGTAGACCCAGAGCTACAACCTGAGAGACAGTTACAGTGTCTAAAGCCAAATCTAGAATCTCCTTAAAATTGTGCACCTAGGAGATACGAATCACAAACAGTAGCTCTCAAATAAAGAATGATTACCTGGAATAAGGGAAGAGTCAAGTGTAGATTTTTTCAGGCCCTCAGCCCTACCGAAGCTCATTCAGCACGTCTAGCATATGATGGTGAGAATCTGCTTCCCACCACGGCCTGAGGTCATCCTGCTGCAGGTGCATCTCATCACAGGTTAGCAACTGGTTCACTTGGCCAGCTGCCCTCGAAGAGGGATCTTCAGGGAGCATGGCTAAGTCTGTATTCTTTGTCTGCATCTCCAAGATGTCCTTATATCTGGAAGAGGCAAGCAGAGCTCAGACTGGATGGTCCTGATTCAGCGGAGCTTTCAAGAGGATCATGGGCATGTGGGCACCTGGGCTGTGGCAGCACGCGGGCTCCAACGTAAGAGGGCAGCGTGGTGGAGCCCTGCAGTTGAGCTGCTTGTTTCCTTCCAATGTGAGCCCACGGCTAACCTGTACACCTTCCAGGGGGTTCTTGTCCCCCTGAAGTGCACCCACAGATTCCAGATCAGTTGCCATGGTCTTGAGCTGTATGCGCCCAGAGAGGTCCATTCCTCATTATTATCCCGCTGGGGATTAGCTCAGTGGTGGAGCCTGGGCTTAGCCTACATGAGACTATTCAATCCTTAGTGGCAAACAAATACAACAAAGAATTTAAATTTTCCTATTTAAAGAGGGCTTTAATATACAATCAGTTAAATAGTTCAAGTGATTATATATTCTGTAGGATAAGCTTTGTTTGTTTGCTTTGTGGCCCTGGGGTTTGAACCCAGGGCCGAGACCTAGCAGGCAGAGCAGGTGCTCTTCCACTGAGCTGCACCCCAGCCAACCCCATCATACAATCAAGTAGGTTTTTTTTTTTTTTTTTTTTTTTTAGAAATAGAAGCCAGAATGTAAGTGACTAGTGGGCTAGGGAGATAGCTCAGTGGCATAAGCATGTACTTGGCAAGTGCAAAGTCTCGGCTTTGATCCCCAGTACAGAAAAAAAAAAAAAAAAAAAAATTAAGTGGCTATATCAGTGGAGTAAAAGCAAGCTTCTAGATTTAATGGAATTTTCTTTGTATGATGCTCATTCACATTTGCCTAAGAGTTTGAGTATTATCCAGCCCTAGAATGTCATTTGAAAACCTGAAGTTTCAAAATGACATCTGTACCTTATTCGAAAATATGTTGATGCAACTTGCCTCTGTCTTACCAGGGTGTCTAGGTTTGAAGGCTGTGGGTTGGAGATGCGGCGTTGCTTACACTCACTTAGACTGGGAAGGCAGGCTGTGGTGGCCACAGGGAGGTGCTGAGAAAAGATAAGAGGACAGGCTAAAGGGCCCTGTAGCCAAGGTAGATGGCCCTTCTAGGACACGTGACAGAGCTGCGGTGGTGTAGTAGAAGAGCATCAGACCAAAGCGCAAGGTGCCACTTACTTGGCTGTCAACTTTGGTTGCATGGTTTGAGCCCCAGTTGGCTTCTGGGTAGAATGGAGGTTAGTATCTGCTTTGTGGTAGCGTTAAAGGCATCAGAGAGCACATACTACACATTCAAAAGTGCGCATATGTTTGCACATATGTGTAGGCATGTATAGTATATTTGAGCATATCAGGTTTTAAGAGAAAGCCAAATTATTATTTTATTACCACTATGACTAATTATATTATTATCATAAAGCCTCAGTTAAAAGGAAGTAATACATTAAAACACAGATTTATAGTTCTTTAGAGCTCATGTGAGCTTAGATGTCAGCGTTGTCGTGTCTGCACCTTCTTCCTTGACTCAAACATCGTGGAAATGGCCTGAAAAGGAAAACCTTGCTCTGGAGTAGCCCCGCTTCTCAGAAATAAGAACATAAAGTTTGTCAGACCCTCAAACAATTTCGTCAATCCTGTGAGTGGCTATGAAGCACTTTATTTCCCAAGTAATAAATGGAAGAAAAGTTCCAATCAATGAAGTATTTATTGTCTAATCAGGGGAATGATATTTTGCATGACAAATATCCGCGGGGTGCGCAAATCGCGATGTGCTCACATTCTCAAGAAGAAATGATCGCTGGGCCTGGGCTTAGCTTGGGAGGGCGGGGAGGAAGATGTTTGGGGTAGTGCTGGAAAGTGGGCTTTGGAGGCAAAGGGATGAATTCCTGGCCCGCTGCCATTATCGTCTCTGAGTCGCCAAGTCCCAGTTCTTAGCTATCTCATGTGCAGAGTGAAGAGCATGCTGTGTGCTTCTTGGGATTCGGTGAGGGTGAAACAAGGTAGCTTATGGAGAGAACACCAAGAGCAGGTGTTGACCCGCAGTAATAGTTTGGATAACGTGTATCTTTTAAAAGTGGATCTTCCACAAAAGCAAATATTGACAAGACTGTGGAAAAATCAGAACCCTACTTGCTTGTGGGAATGTAAAACGACAGAACACTGCAGAAAAGAATCTGGCATTTCTTCAATCTATTGATCATGGAATTACTCTATGACCCCAAAATTATACTCTAAGAGAAACAAAAACCTGGTTTCACAGCAAACTTGTACCCGAGTGTTGCAGCAGTATTTCTTATAATAGGCAGAAATGTGAGCAGTGCAGATACGTGCCAGTTAATGAACCAAATGTGGCAGATCCACACGGGATACTAAGGACCAACAGAAAGAGAATGAAGTCCCAGAACATGCTACTAAAACATGACTGAATCTTGAGAGCTAAGTAAAAGAAGCCGGCCACAGAGAACCACATATCCTATCATCTCACCTATATAAAGTAAATGAAAAGCATCCTCACAGTAGGAAAAGTGTATTAGTGGCCACCAGGGAATAGGGTGGGTGGGGACCGATGGGGTGGGGGAGGGGAAATGGACTCACTGGGCCAAGGCTTTTGAGGGGGTGGTGATGGAAATGTTGTGGAATTAGTGACAGTGTTCCCATAGCTTTATAAGTACACTAAACTTCCCTGAACTATATACATTGAAATTGGGTGATTCAGTACAGAACATACTTCAATAATGCTGTAAATAAAGGGGGGAGGTGGGTTTTAAAGGTTGTGGTATTTATATTGGTAAAGAGGAGTAAGAGGATAGACCAGAGAACAAGTGGGCTGTGGAACATTCGCACGTGAGCCCGTATGTGAGTCATGGAAGAGAACTGTTTTCAACTTTCACTTTTAGTCAGTCCATGTTTGCAGTGCAACACTGTGATGCTCCTCATGCAGCTGGTCAGTGGCCTGACACATCTGTGTCCTTTCCTCATTCCTGTCCCCTCCTCTCCTGTCCCGCACCTGCATCCCTTGGTCCTCTTCCCTTCTGCAGAAGATCTCTCTCCTGTGTCCTATCAACTGCCTTCCTGTTTCTCTTCATTGATACTTTGGGCTTCTCATATAGATAGAAACCATGTCATGTTTAAGTTTGTGCATCTGATTTATTTCACTTAACATTATGGCTTCCAGGTGGGGCCTTCTTCCTACAAAGGCCTCAAGTTTATCCTTCTTTTCACCAAGTAGTGCCCCATTCTGTATAAATACTGAATTTTCTGTATTCATTTATTAATCAATGGCAGGTAGGCTACCTTTAAGATTTAGCTGCTATAAATTGTGCTGCTGTAAAAATGGTATCCTAGTTACTTTCCTGACACCTGTGGGTTAAAGAAGGAAAAGTTCATTGTAGCTCATGTTCGGTAGGATTTTGCTCCACAGTTGACTGGTTCTGAGGCAGAGAGACACGGGAGAAGAGAAATGGTTCATGGCATTGCAAGCAGAAAGAGGAAGATTTCCTTCTTCCTTCTGCTTTTACTCCATCCAGGCCATAGGCCTCTGGATTGGGGCCCAGGACACCCAGCGGGGTCTTCCCTCTTCAATAATCCCCTCATTCTCACTAGGACTATGTGAAGCCAATCCCCTCACCCAGGACTATGTGAAGCCAATCCATGGGCTGATGCAGCATTGCACACCCGTGGTCCTGCCACCTCTAAGAGCCCCCATGTATGAGTGCATGAGGCACTGTGAGGGCGCCTAGATATAAGCTGTAACACATAAGTGTGCAGGTGTCACTGTACTCTGATGTCTTTAATTCTTTGGGGAAAACACCAAGAACACTATTTCCAGTTTGTTTTCTGAGGAATTTCCACAGTGATTGCACTGGTTGGTGGTGGGGTGCACATTTCCACCACAGCTGTAGGAGAACACTTCCCTCCCCAGCCTCAACTGCACTTGTTATTATTTACATTGAACAACCGTGGGAGAGACAAAGTACTTGTTCAAAGCCAGCAGCAGGACAGATCTAAGTTACCCTCAGGCCCAGCCTGCAGTGGAGGGTTGGGTGTGGAGTAGGGCGGTGCACAGTGCTGTGGACCCTTGGAGAGATGCCACTGTCCCTCACAGTCCATGCTTTCTGCTTCCTGTGAAAACTGTCCTTGACGTAGGAAGAGCCTCGTTTTCGGTGCAGAACAAACACAAACACGATATTTCATATCTTCTCTGCCATTCTCGCCCTTCCCTGTAATTGGAAACTCTTGCCCCCGGTCTCACCTGTAGGATTCCATCTTCAAACGCAGGAGCCTCACCTCTTCACCAGCCCCTCCCTGTTTCTCTTTTTCCCCCTTCTGTCAAATTCTTGAGATCTGTTTTATTTTTCCGTTCCTTTGATTAGTGCTGGTGAAGGGAGCAGGGAGGAGAGGGAGACCTCGGTTTCATTAGTTTCTGACGAAGTGTGCAGGTTCTGAAGGCTGGTCTCAGGAGTGGAGACTCTGCTTAAGTCTCCAATTTGCCTCCTCCTATCCTATGCGGGTTTTGTGTTCTGAGGCAGGCAGACCTCTGCCCTTGCACATGGAGTCTTTCTTAGCCTGCAGCTCCTTTGGAGGGGCACGCTGCTCCTTGCCCTTCAGTTCGCCAGGAACCGTTTTCTTGGAGCCTGCTCCTTCCTCGCAAGGGCACGGCTAACAGCTCCTCTTGGGAGTCGCTCTCATTACAATGCCCAGCCTTGCTTCCCTGGGATGCAGCCGTCGCTTCCACATGCTTCATGAGCCTCAGCGAAGCCCTCCTGCCGCAGTAGGCATCATCGCAGACTGTACCAAGAAGAGCCTGCGCTAGGGTAGCGGCAGTCCCTTCCCTGACTGTCTTTGTTGTCTTAGTTGCTGTGATTGCTTTAATAACTCCATTTATTGCTCTGTGAATAGACATGTATTTAAAATTTTTAAATCAATCTTTTGGGTGAGATTTGAAACCTAAGGATTTTTTGGTTTTTTCTGTTATTACAGGAAGCTGGTGAAGAGGTTGGAGGAAGGAGATGGGGCTTGGGGATGGACTCGGGGGGCTTCTAGTGTCTGTGGTTGGGTAGCATAAGTTGCCCAGAAGAACACTCTATAAGGTTTATGGGAGGGCCTTGTTCTGGGGGAATCTTTTTCCCTTCTTTTCTTCATTGCTCCTGTCCTTTCATTGCCTCTCTTAGAAAGCTCCCAGTTCCCCTTCACCTGGCAGAGAACGTGTGAGAGACTGCTGTCCTTCTCCTTTCCTTCCTGCCCTCCCCCTGACTCTCCTGCAAGTCATCAAATCCAGTCAAGAAACCTGTACTGCACCTAGCTTTGAGCGCTTTCAGGAATCATTCTTCCTCCTGGGATGCCCCTTGCAGCTTTGCAGTCCAGCAGAGCAGCTGAGCCCAACCCTCCTAAAGGTTTGCCCTCTCCCCATCTTCCTAATAGAGGAAATACATGCATACTTCAGGATTTCTCTGGAGTTCGGAGGGCTTGAAAACTTTTGGAGATTTTTCTCTCTTTTTTAAAATGTATTTAGTACAAGGTCTACAGGGTCTCACTACACAGCTTCGACTTGTAGTGATCCTCCCATTTTCAGCCTCCCAAGTGCTGGGATTACAGGTGCGCATCACCATGCCCAGTCTCAACGGCTGTCTCAGTGCTCCCTGGGGGGCAGGGCTGGCATGGTATCAGGGATCAAACCCTGGTCCCTGCATGTGCCTAAGCAGGTGCTTTAGTCCTTTGAGCTATCTGGCCAGCCCACTGGAGATTTTTCTCTTTCACTGTTAATTTTATTGGTACATTTTAGCTATGCATAGTGATCTTGTTTTGGAGATTTTGAACTTAGCCAAAAACTGACGGAGGTGCAAGTATTCCCTGTCTCTGTTCCCTGGAGTCAACCAGATGTCTTTGCTCCTATTGCAGGTCACTGACCTTGGATAATCTCCTTAAAACTGGCTCCCATCCCTGACTCCTGGGTCCTTAAGAATATCATCTTACTGGTCTGTCTCTCCATCTGTCCATCCATCCATCCATCCATCCATCCATCCATCCATCCATCCCTCTATCCAACTACTGACTCCATCTTGTATTTGGTCCAAAAATACCTGCAGGAAGGCTTGTGGGAGACTGTGAAGTATGAGACCAGAATTGCAGCCTGTTCTAAAACTTACTCTTAGAATAAAGTCCTCAAGACCCGCCCCCTGTGGGGAAAAGAAAGCACAGATTTAGGAAGAACTTGCTTTTGCTATCACGAAACAACCCAAGTTCTGCTTACATAGGTTTTGCTAAACACATTGGCTTAGGTGAGAACTTGATCAGAGATGCTGATATGAGGAAACCTGGGGAAGTCCTGATCCTTTTGTGTGGAATGCCCTCTCATTCAGGAAGATTTTTCCCTTAAGGGATCTTCATGGACCCCCACTCTATTAGCTTGCTCTCCATCCTCTATTGTTGTGAACTTTGACCCACCCTTCACCTTCATGTGTGGGAACACATCCAGGGAATTTGCACACTCACATTTTCTGGACGAGAGGAATCAGCTGTCCTGGGACTACCCTTCCCTTTTGGATGCACATGATCTGACCAAGGCCCTGGAGGCTCCCAGCCTGCTATGTAGTGCACAGCAGGGTCAGGCTCCCATCCACAGTGTTCCTTAACAACCAAAATAAGACAGAGCATTGTTTTATTTCTGTATTATCCAGCTTCCTGTCACTGTGACAAAATCTTTGAGATAATCAGCTTAATAAGGGAAAAAGTTTATTTTGGCTTATGGCTTTAGAGATTTCAGTGCATGGTTGGTAGGCCTCAGAGTCTATGGTGAGGTGGCACATCAGGGTGGGGCCTGGGGGCAGAGGGCCCCGTGCACCTCCTGATGGAGTGGGCTGGGGGGTGGGGAGGATGGCATCAGCCTGTGTGCCCACAGGAGCAGCAAGTGCTTGTGTCTGTAGGGGGCCGAAGGGCTTGGGTGCACGCGAAAACTTAGTGCAACTGGAAGGGCAACTGAGGGAAAAGATTGGAGAGGCTTTACAGAAGGGGACAGCACTGTGTTTCTTTTCTATGGCTGTTGTTCAAATTGCCACACATTTAATGGCTTAAAGCAATGTGCATCTATTGTTGGACTTCAGTGGAGGAGAGAAATCAAAATGGAGGTATGGGCAGGGTACTGCTTCTTCTGGAGACTGCAAGGGAGAATCTGCTTGCTTCTCTTGCTGTGATACTTCCTGAGGCCACCTGCACACTCGGCAGTGGCCCTGCTGTGGCTTGGTTGGACTTGTTCTCTCCAACTCTCATGCTGAAGTTTGGTTCCTGGTACAAGAGCATTGAGAGGTAGTGAGAACTTTAAGAGGCACTTGGGCCCTGGGCCTCTGCCCCATGAAGAGGTTCATGGTAGTCTTGAGGCACAGGGGCAAGTCTTACCAAGAAAGGGAACCTGCCTCTCGTGAGATCAGATTGTCCACTCACTCTGAGGGCTTGTTGCCATCAGGTAAGGGCATCCTTCCATAGAGGCTCATGGGTCCGTTTGTCCCTTCACCATGTCATGTCACGACACAAGTCCCCCGCCAGAAGTTGAACCTATGTTCTTGAATTCCCAGCCTTTACAACTATAAGCCCAAACCAGCTCCTGTTCTTTATAAACCATGCACTGTCATAGCAACAGAAAGGATGCTACATGGTCAGGGAGGATGTAGCTGAAATTACCCCAGACTTGGGCACCAAGTCACTGGTGTCTGTAATGGAAGCAGTGGTGGTGGAAGCTTAAGGCTTGCACCATCTTTTCTGTCTTCTCTGAATATAAACTCTGTTTGACTCTGTCTAAAATAAGAGGCCATCTCTGTAGTGAGGGCCAGCACACAAGGCACATTCCCTCTTCACCCTGCAGCCGCTGTGCTGTGTCAGGAGTGCTCAGAGCCACATGCTCTCAGTTTACAGGCTTGTTCTGGTTTGGGGTGCACAGCCACCTGCACGGTGCCAGCTTATTCTGGGATGCACAGGGTATTTATATGTAAAGATGCACAACAGCAGAGCTCAGGGATAATGGGTCTCATAAAAATTCCACCACTGAGATGGCAGTTCCAAGGGCCCAGCTAGTTGGTTGAGGGAAGTGTGCTTTAGGGTCAAGACTGCTGTTGGAGGCAAAACCAGCTCACTCCTCCCTAGGGCCACAATGCTGGAACCATTGCTCTTCTGGTTATATTGTAGAATACCCTTTTGTGCCTTGAGTGTTTGAACCATTCTTTGCTCTGTTCCAGGTGTACTTAGACCTCACATTATGAGAATGTTAATTCACCCATAAATATCATTGGTTTGTCTTGATTTTCTATACTTCAAGGTCTATCTTAGACTGTTGTCCTCTCATTGGACACAATACCCAGCACCTACAATTTAAGCAGAGGATGTTTAATCTGGCTTATATTTTAAGAAGATTCAGTCTATGGTCCGCTGGCTCCAGGACAGAAGCATCCTGGCGGAAGGGCCGAGTGGATCCAAGCTACAGCTGGAAAGCAGAGCAGGGCACAGTGCCAGAGAGGAAGGGACCAGGGCTGTACACGGTCCTCTGAGTCACGCTTCTATAGCACACGTGGACGCAGCCACAGGTGCCCTCCTCCATCAGCACGACGCAGGGAAGCGCAGTCATCCCAGGGCCCTGAGTCTCTGGGCAGCACCCAGCCTCAAAGGGTGCATGTTTAGGAGCGCACATTGGCTGACTCGTTCTTTTCTGTACTGTCTTCATCAGCTGTGAACTCATCAAGCAGAAGGACAATGTCCACAGTCACTCGGCGAGTATCGCGCAGGAAAATACTAATACGAAACAAAGAGAAGGGCACTGGAGGCTCACGCGTTGCTTCTCCATTGACAAGGAAAAGTCAAGTAAAAATAAAAGCTAACATTAGAAGTTTTTGTTTAGGATTAAGTTGCTCACTTGTGCATTCTTTTAAATATTTTCTTTAGGGCTGGGGAGATGGCTCAGTGGAATAAGTGCTTCCCTGGCAAGCGCAAGGACCTGAGTTCAATCCCTGGTTCTGAAAAAAAAAAAAATTTTTCTTTAGACTTAGAGGTAAAAACTGCAGTTTAGCCTTTTATCATAAAAACATTATGATAAACTCAATTTCTTTCTTTTTTCTTCTTTCTTTCTTTCTTTCTTTCTTTCTTTCTTTCTTTCTTTCTTTCCTTTCATACTGGGGATTATCAGCCCTTTTTATTTTTTGAGACAAGGTCTTGGTAAGTTGCTACATTGTCCATTCTCAGCCTGAACCTGAAAGCCTCCTGCCTCACCCTCCCAGAGTGCTGGGATTACAGGTATGCACCTAGCGAAACTTTATTTTTTCATATTTTTCCCCCAAGATGAGATTGATGTGTCCTCTGCTGTTCCTATGGAATAACATTTTATTTTATATTTTATTTTATTTTCTGTATTTAGGACAGAGTCTACAGGGTCTCGCTACACAGATCGGACTCATAGTGATTCTCCTGTTTTCAGCCTCCCAAGAGCTGGGATTACAGACGTGCGCCACCGTTCCCAGTCTCAAATGCTGTCTCAGCGTGCCCCATGGGTGGGGCTGGCACGGCACACTGAGGATTGAACCTTGAGCGCTGCTCTAAGCAGGCACTTTAGTCCACTGAATGGGATAACATCTTAAAACAGGGATGTCATGGTTATGGGTGTTACTCAGCAGTAGATGCTTTTCCAGCAGGGCAAAGGTCCTAGATTTGGTTCCCAGAATCACAAAAAGGAAAAAAAAAATCACATTTTTCATTCACTAGAATATTGGGTCCAAACCAATAATCGCTCCAGTTTGTCTGCTTCACAGATGGTCAGCAGAAAGCACCCGGGCCATCAAGACCGTGGTGCTCACAGCACTTCTCTGCCTGGTGCATAGCTGGCAAGTATAGTGAAGTTTCCTTTGCACACCGCGGGAGGTAAACAAGTGTGTTTGTGGCGTTTGTACAACAGCCAAGGTGGAGCTCTGGACCAGAGCACGGTGTGCATTGCTATTGACTAGGAACAGATAAAGCGTCACACAGGGCTCGTGAACTCCATATAGTCCCGATCTTTCTTTGAGGCAGAAGTTATTAGCTTTCTTTTCCAAAAGACAAATCAGGGCAGCTACGGAAAATCTTTCATGTCACACACGTTTTGTATCTCATTGAATTTTAGATGTCATTGATTGGAAGACTCAATATAATTTCATGTATCATTAAGAAAAAAATATACAACACTGTGATTTTAAAAATTCTTTTTTTATATTAATTCTATTGAGAAAGAAGTAGCAATGAGACAGTTTCAAAACAGGTTAGTAGGACAGTTACAATAATTACTACATTGCATATTGTTGTCTTTGTAGTAAAAATTTTTTATGTAAAAAAAATTCTTTATGTAATTTTTCCTTGCTATATTGGGGATTAAACCCAGGATCTTGCACATGCTGGTCAAATGCTCTAATGTTGGGTGATATCCACAACCCTCCTTTTGAATTTTTACTATATAGCTATTGAAAATAGTTTATTTAACTTAGTTAGTGTTGTTTATCTCATATAAATGTCATCAGAATAAACATAAAGAAGTATAAAATTAATAAAATGAACTGGTTAAAATGTTATAAGACCTCACATTCGAGGCTTGACTTGTGAATTCCCTTCCAAGGTAGCATCGTGGAAGTCACATTTGACCACCCAGGGTCCTTTCCTGTGAGCTGTCCTCATTATCTCCAGCTTCCCCTCTTGTGCACATCCATGTCCCCTATCTGGGTACAGGCCGTGATAATTGTGGCCAACGGCTGCTAGCTCATAGCCATTGTCAGATGTAGTCTGATTTCAGAATTATCAAAATATAAGTAAACATGAGTCTTTAGGTTAAAAATTGGGGGCCTGGCCCTAGCTCAGTTCTTTAAGTGGCTGCTTCCACAAAGCTGTCAGCCTCAGGTTGCTGTGGTTCGATCCCCACAACTCCAGCCAGTCGAACCTGCCCTGAAGGCATTCGGAGCAAAAAAAAAAAAAAAAATCCTTTAGGTTAAAAATCTATGTCTGTGTCTTATCCCTGACACAAATGCAAAGATTTTGCCATGTGGTCCTACGGCTAATGGCTCACAGGGGCTAGGTGTAGCCCATGTTAACTTCTGGGTGTCTCGGCTCTCGCTCAACCGCCAAACTCTCCTGTATTTGCTTACGAGACTGGAGGGGCGCAGCATGGTGAACTTTGGGGGTGAGAGGAGAGCTAAAACCCCTGTTCTGGTTCTTGCTGTGGAGACCTGCCTGGTACTTTCAGCTGACATTTTCTGGAACATGCTGGAGTCCTCAGAGTATAACGATTCTGCCATTCGATTCTGTGTGGGGAGAGCGGCTAAGAAAAACAAGGAAATATCCTAGATGAAGGTGGTCTGAGAAATTGACTGTAGAACTCACTTAAAATGTGGTTCTCTCCTTGTGGCTGCTGCAACCTACCACATGGTGCTAGGTTGGGAGGAAGCATGCCGCACCCTGTCTCTAGCAGGAAAAAGCCTGCTGTCTATAGGCTTTGGGAGCTGACATCATCACTACTGCGCCATAACTCAGTCTGAGCGCACAATCCAATCCGCCTGTAGAGACGCTCCCTTTGCCTAGCACACAGGACAGAGTGTGCTGTTAGAGATCACCCAAGGTGCCCATGCATTGCACATAAAAATACATCTAAATATATGTTCCATTTTTCCTTTTCAGTTTTCTTTGAGCGCTGAAGTTTGTTTGTTTGCTTTATATCTTGGCAGCTAGAGACCAAGATATTTTTCTTCTGTTTGTTTCTCTTTCTTTTTTCTTTACAGTTTAACGAGTCAAATACAAAACGCAGGGGGAGTCAGTCAATCAGCCTCATGATGGTACTGTGCAGAGCATCACAGTATTGATTGGATATACCGCATTGCAATGCCGTAGAAGAGCCCCAAACCAAAGATTTTAGATGCCTGAAGCTCCGAGCTTTCCAATTAGGCTGAAAGGTTCCCCTGATAACCAGTAGTTCTGAAGCTTTTAATATTGTTTAGCTCTATCCATTATCAGCAACGTTCTCTAGTTACGGAGGCCAGAGGATCAGTGGGTGTCAGGGAGGTAACACATCTAATGCACTTGGACTTTCTGATCAAATATTCTATCTGGAAAAAAATCTTCAGTTTAATGTAAAGTGATCCTAATTGGGACCAAATGCTTCCTTCCCTTCTTCAGTGCTACCTCCTCTTGAGCAGCCTATTTTGCATCCACAGATGCATTTGAAAGTTGAAATCCCTTAGAGCGAAATATTCTGAAGTGACAGAAGAATTTCCAGTGGCACACCCGCCTAGAGCCGCGTTTTTATGAGGACATCACTTTCTATTTCTAAGCTGCAGCATACACTCTTGCTTCCTTATTGCTGGGAGCCATGCCACGGCGGCGCGCCTCCCTCTCGGCTTTTAATGTTTATTTATTTATTTTTTTACTGGAGTCCAGTTTTCCGCCTAAGTTATGGCTAGCTCTCTGACAAACCATCACACACCTAAGTAGCCATGATGGAAGTGTCCCGACGTGACATGGGAAAAGCAGTGGTGAACTTTCGTGCCTTCAAACGCAGCCACATTATAATCATTTGTGTTTTTCACTTGGCCTCTGGGTTGGCCATAAAGGCAAAAAGGAGCTTCAGAAAACATTTAGCGAATTAATATGTGATGTGAAGTCTCTTCTCGTAGGCCACCAGCTAGAGTGACCATTGCGAAATCTGGCTGGGATGGCGAATATGTCGCCTCTGCAGCACTGCTGCGTGTCTTCCTCAATGGAGTCAGTTACTCATTGTGCTCTGGGTCTAGAACGTTCCCTCAAAGCCTCATGTGTTCAGAGGTTGGGCTTTTGGAAGACGGCTGGACCACGGGCCACTAAACTCTTCAGTGGCTGCATTCACTGCAGACTTGCTTTAAGGAGGCGGGGCCTAGCTGGGGGCGGGGCCTAGATGGTGTCTCCCTTTTTGGCTCCTCCCTTTGGTTGCCGCTTCCTGGCAGCCTTAGTTCAACAGCTTTTTGTCTCCCATACCCCTCTGCCATGCTGTTTCTGACTTGGTAACCGCAGAGCAGAAGTATGAACTAAAACACACTCATCTCTTCGAAGTTGTAAGCACAGAGTATCATGTCCCAGCAACAGGAAGGTGATCCGGATGCTAACAAAATAAAGTAAAAATGATCTTCGGGGACCTAGTCGTTAAGAAGTTAAGAAATTAATTCCAAATGAAAATGAATGGTGAATTGTTGAAGATGCAGATTCACCGGAGAACATAAGGATTTCTGTAATGAAGGAAGAAAAAGAAGTTCTCCAAGGTCAGCAGTAAGCAGCTTTAAACAATTTGAAAGACCTTTGCTGACCATTTGATGATTAAATCTGCCCTCAGTGGGCAGCAGGGCCTGGGGTGGTCCTGCTGGTAAACAAAAGGTGCGCTCTCGCTATGCTGAGGTCCTCAGGTTTCTGCTTGGAGTCACATCCTGTGAATTGTGTGTGACGCTGATTGTCCGTGTACAATTTGAGTAAATAAGTACTAAACACCCAGCAGAATTAACCTTTCTGGATTCTCAGTCACTCTTGCTTGTCCCTCAGGTTTCAGCTCTACGTTTTGTCTCCCTAATGAGGCCTTTTCTACATGGTAGCTCACTGTGCCTTGCCATTCTAGCATGGTTGTCATGGCCTCAAATGGCTGCTTTTGTTCCTTTGCTGGTTTAGTGAATTTCTCTGCCTAATATATAATAAAGTACTTAAGAGCTGCGTATCACCCATCTCCTTCACCTCTGATTTCCCGGCTTTTAGAAGCAGTGTGAGCACATTGTAGGCTGTTTAATAAACATATTGGCTGGGCATGGGGGCACATGCCTATCATTCGGGACTTTGGGAGGTTGAGGGCGGAAGTTCACAAGTTCAAATGCACCCTGGGCAATTCAGTGACTTAGTGAGACCCTACCTCAAAATTTAAAAACATGTAGTAGACATAGTTGAATGAATAAATGAATGGATGGATGGATGGATGGATGGATGAGGGGGAGTACTGACTACAACATGCTTCCAAAGAGAGTTATAGACAGTGAGTGGCTGATAGGTAGAAGACATGGATGGCCATGTAGGAATCCTAAAGTACAGCCGAATGAGGGCAGCAATTACCTTTATCCTTGAGAAACTCATGCCCAGCCCCTGACATTGTAAATTATTGAAGGCTTATAAATGCAGAGGAGTTCAATTCCCAATAAACACTCCCCCCCCCCAAAAAAAATGAAGAGGAGTTGAAGAGGTAATTTGGTGTAATTCGTACCAGTGAGGAAGGGGAGGGAGCCTGCAGCAAATTACTACCTGGATTGACATGGAACAGGCTTTCTAGCATGGGCAGTTCTCTTAGCTCAAAATGCCTTGAATTAAGAATTCGTCCTTGGACAGCGAGTGGAAAAGTCTTTTATCATATGATTAATATTTTGGATGCTTTCTTTTAAACAAATCCTTAGCATTTTCTACATTAGGCAAAATCTGTTTATACCAAAATGATGGAGTCTGAGGTTCATTACAAAGATCACTAACTGAAAAAAAGAAACTTCCATGAATTTGATGTGTATAACAGGGAGGGCCTCAGTTTAATGTCACCTAGCTTAACTTTTCATCCAAATTGCCCTTGAGGAATGTTTTTTAATCAGATGCTTTTTTACCCAAATCTTTGAAGTGGCATTTTATTTGACTTTTTACAGGAGGATACAGTGACACAGGAAGCAGCTTTGATTCACTCGAAGAACAACCAACTCACGCGCAACCCAGGGCAGAAGGGGTCTCTAGGTGCGCAGAGGGCCTGAGGGCACCATGGGGGTGCACCCGAGTTAGGAACCTCTTTAGAAATAATTACCTTGTGATTAGTATCTGATGCTAGTGGTATATTTTCATTTATGAAGTCTGAGGTCTTTATTTCCTGAGACAGTGAATGAACTTCTTTTCACCTTGTGCCTGGCTGTTTTTCCCCACCGCCTGTGTTAATCCGGGCACATGCATGCAGGCACGTGTGCCTGACGAATCCCTCCCGAGAGCCGTAGATTTTCCAGCGAAACAGCTTCTTTTCCTATTGTAATTCCAACACAATCAGACTTAAAATATTTACTAAACCTTCTTAAAAATATTTAAGCTGTGTATTCCCTAGGTGGTGTATAAATAGAAAGAAAAAAAAAAAAAGAATGAACATGTTCCTGTGAATTCTATCTAGTGCTTCTGTTTAATACAGTTACCAATGGAGACACAACTGAGAAAGGGTTTGCAGCAAAGTTAACTGTGTTTTGATATAGCTTTACAGTGCTGAGGACAAAACTGACGGCTCATGCGTGCTAGGCAAGCACTCAACCACTGAGCAGTGTCCCCAGCCCTACAACAAATTGAACAAAATGTAGAAATGGAGAGAGAGACACTCTGCGGTGTTCTTCCCAGTCAAAGCTCATAGATAAAGTTTTGGTTGTATTTAAAGTCCTGGGGAACACTTTTGTGTCCAGTCTTTAACAACATTATGTCTCTCATTACTTTAGTGATGCTAAAGTTGGCATGTCATGGATGCGGACTACATTGAAAACCATGTAAAAAGGCCAGATTAAAATGGGTGTGGTCCTCTATACCTGCAATCCCCTCCTTTGGGAAGTTGATGCAGGAGGATTACTACACGTTTGAGGCCAGCCTGGGCTACGTAGTGAGTTCAAGGTCAGTCAGAATTGTGTAGAAAGACTATGTCTAAAATAAACAAATAAGCAAGCAACAACAAAAAACCGAAAGATCATAAGGAATTGTTTTGGTGGCTCAAAGTCACAGCCTACCAGTTTGATGTCCATGTGGTTGGTTAGGACTTCAGATCGTAATATATATATTATTATGAGAGAGAGAGGGAGAGAAAGAGAGAAAGAGAGGAGAGAGAGAAAGAGAGAAAGAGAGAGAGAGAATAAAATTTGCTTCTAAGAAGAGACATGTATGTTAACACACTAATTTGGGAGAAAAGGATGTAAATTTCCATTGTCAGAGTTATTTTATTTTATTTTAATTTAATTTTTTTTTTTTTTTTTTCAGAATCAGAGATTGAACTCAGGCCCTTGAACTTGCCAGGCAAGCACTTATTCTACTGAGCGATCTCCCCGGCTCCCTTGTCAGAGTTATTTTAAGTGTGTTCTCTGAAGTTAAAATAAGTGGAAAATAAGGAGTGTATGGAAGGCAGTAGGGTCCCAGTAAGGTGCAGAGTTCTGGAATTTGTGTGTGATTCTTTCCTCTGAGATAGCTGGGGCCAAGGAGAGGGGACAGTGGAAGGGAGAGAGGGAGGGAGGAAGGAGGGAGGTGGGGGCTGGAGTTTGGCCATGTTGGTGTCTCCTCTAAACTCGGAGCTCAGTTCCCTGGAGAAGTTTGCATATAATATTTAACTGGCACATTTGTACAACATCTTGACTTAATAAAGGGACCAGCAAAAAGGAAAAGAAAAATGAAAGAAAGAATAATCCACATCGAGACAATAAAAAGTTTCCTGCTCGTACCCACTGCCTTGGGGCTTTTTCCTTGGAGCCTTGGAGCTTACCCCACCACAGCTCAGCAGCTTTTGCTCTTGTGCTGGAAAGGCCGAAGAAAACATTTGAAGCTCCACAGCCACCCCCGCGGGTGCGAAGATTTCACAATGCCCACCAAGCTGGCGATGTGTCCCCGGGGAAGGCCAGGGGCCACAGGGTAGGAGAGAGGCCTTCTTTCTTTTCCTGGGCTGGGATCTAGTGCCCTACTGCCTGCCAGCCTCCTAACAAAGGACAAAACCTCAAAGTGCTGCCCCAGTGCCTGACCTTGGGGGCGAAAGGCAAAGTATTTTATCTCTGGGTCCGAGTGACAGAAGCTCCTCGGGCTGTGCGATTGTGGTTTCTGATGTGACTGGAAATCTTTGATGGAATTACTGTTGCCTACTATTTCTCTGCCCGGGCATTTATTCTTCTGTATATTTTTGAGAGCTGTGGGAAGCTTTCATAACCAGAGCCTAAGCCAGGCAAAAACTTGTTCTATTTGGAATTTGTAATGAAGGCAAAATGTGGCCTGGAGTTTTTGAAAGGCTCCTTTGGCTGCCTGCAGCAGCCCCGGGGCACAATCAGACAGGATGGAGAAGGCCTGGAAGCAGATTTTGTTACCAAGAATAGGACAGAACAATATTTGCCTCCAAAACAGAGAGCTGCTATTTACCTTCCCAGCTGGGAGACTTGTATATTTTACATAAAGTGTAAATACCAATTCTTTCATTTCTAATTTTCAAGATCTTTTTTTTTCTGTTTCTCTCTTAAGTCCTCCTAAACAAAAGGTTAGGGAAAATATTTAGCATGTTTGGTTTTTTGAACCAAGAGAAGAAATGCTTTATTTCATAACTTTTGACCTCAATAGAGTTGTTACTTCACATGCAATGAAAATATGGAGGAGATTGAATAAAAACTGTAGGGCATTTTAAGGTGATTATGGGTTCGGAGAATGTTTCCCTTTGTGCGCTGTGGCTGTTGGCGGCTGTTGGATTGAAAGGGAATTGCTATGAAAAACCAAGTTTCACTGTGATTGGTTTGAAAACTTGGTCTACTTTTTACAAGTTCTTGCAAATCATTGACTGGTTTAAATCTGCTCACTTGGTGAACCCAAGACCCTAACAAAAGCGGTAAGCTAGAAGATGGAGCTCCTAATTTTTATTTAAGTCAAAGGTTAATGGTGGAAGGAGGGGTGGGTCCCTCACTGTTTCAAGTTAATGTTTATTTTTCACCATCATTTAAAGAATTTCCTAAGGCCCTTATCCACTGCTGAAAGCAGAGTAGGAGAACTCAGATTTCATGCCCCAGGGCTTGAATAAGGGAATAAAAACAGCACAACATTTGCATCTATTTAACCGCCTCAGATCTAAAAGTCCTCTCAGTCAGATGGGAGAACTGAATCTGTAGGTTAAATGAAGCTCTTCTGAGATACTTGTGAGAAAACGCAATTCAGAGAAAGATAATCGTTGTCAGAAACGGCCTAGGAACTCTAGGTCTGTAGATTGAAAACACAAAGCCGAGAAAGGTGCATTCTCTTGCTTGCCTGCTTGCCGGATATCAGAGAACATCAGCTAAAGGTGGCTGAAGAACCAATTTCATGCATCTACTGTACGAGGAAATGAACTGAGCCAAGGGCAAAAATAAAATTATACAAATGTTATTATAGACTAGCCTGCTTCTGTCCTAGTTTAATTCAAATTTTAGGGCTGCAGGGTATGCTTCTGGCAGTAGCCTTCCTGAATAAATCAACATTTGCTTACATCTAAATTATTAGGGAAGCATGTGACTTTGTTTATTGTATAAATTATACGCAAGGTTAAAGCATTAACTGTTCAACTGGCTTTGTTTAGTCACCTCTTCCTCTCTCCCCCACATCATCTCTCCTTCAACTAGAACTCAAAATCCAAAACTACTGATTTTATTTTTTAGGCAAACCACATAGCAAAGCCTTAAAGCACTAGGGAGCTGAAGTTGTGAACCGGAGCTCTATTTAAGGGAGGTTGAATGTTTCAGAGAAAGAAGGAACTAGGACCCAAGAAACTGTTTACATGAGCTTTGGTATAGTGTCTACACAAAGGAAAATGATGATCTGATAAATAGTTAAGTTGATTAAGGTGGCAAGCAAATGGGGTAATTTAATACACGATGAAGGAAAGCCTTTGGCTAGGATTTCAGTAGGCTGGGAATTTCAGAACATATTGCAACGTTGGACCTGAGCATTTTTATTCCCTGTATGTGTTAGAAAGTTTGACACAGATTCTCTGGAAAATGCACCTAGGAATAATTTGTGCAGCAGCTGCAGCAGAGGCATTGGCCGTGGGGGTGGGGTGGGGGGCAGGGAGGTCTGGACATTACTGTGGCTGAGTCCAGAAAGCTCTTTTGTACACGGGCTTTGATGAGTAGACAACTTGACCCTCTCCGTATTTATACAAACCGGATACTAGATACAGTCTGCTATGAGAACATCCAACTTTAAACATCAAAAGTTCACAGTAGACATTATGATGATGATGATGATGATGATGATGATGATGATGATGATGATGATGATGCTGGGGATAGAACCCACCGTCTTGTACATCTTAGACATCAATGGTAGTTATTTGCTTTATAAAAGCTCCTTTGTATAAGATAATCCATAATATATTCCTTTTAAACTTCAACCTTTCTTACATTAATAAATCAATTTATAATACTACTATTAAATTTGAATGTTTTGCATAAATATTCTATCACTGTGGCCCCCTCTTAACTCATTCTAGTGCTAGTGTGGTGGCCCACACCTCTACTCCTAGCACATTGGTAGGCTGACCCAGGACAGTTGCAAGTGTAATTCCGGCCTGAGTAATGCAGCAATTTACTAAGACCTCATCTCCCAATAAAAAAGGTGCTGACAGTGTTACTCAAGGTGGCAGCTCTGGGTTTGTTCCCCTGTATCACAAAAAGCAAACAAACAATAACAAAAAAAAAATCATCTTTGTAGGACAGAATGTTCCTCTCCAGTTAACCACTGCAATCTAAATTGTGCTCAAACAGAGAATCCATTTTTCCTTTTTCCGATTCCTGATTCTTTCTAGGCCTGAAATTGGCTTTTGAGATTTTCAGCAGTATTTTCCATAGACCACCTGCAGGAATCAGGCCAGAGTGAGCGGAGGACAGGGACCTCCTAGCAACCAACTTCCGCAGTGGGAGACGCAAGGACTCACACTTGATAACCGCTTTTGTAGAATCTAACATAGACATGAACTATGCTGCCTTGTGTCACTCTTACTTGTTATGTACTGAGTGTGCCCCAAAGTGAAAACAGGGCCCCTCAGGCCCAATCCTTGGCCTGCATTCTTTGATGAAGATGTAGTTATCTTTGGAGCACACTTATTGACTCTGCATTAATGAAAATCACCACCCATAACTACAATCCCATTGCAACAATTTATCAAATGTAAAGTGCTCTTCAGCAAATAGTTATTTATAAGCAGAAGTATTTTAATAGTGGCATATCAAAGTGGAAAAAGCAGAGTTGAGAAGCAGACAACCTAGGTTTTTGGGTTTTTTTCCACTGAGGGCAGGGCTGGCATGCATGTGTTGCCTGAACCAAACCACTATCCCCTGCCCCTGCCTCATCTTGCCTAAGCAGCTGCTCTAGACCGCTGAGCTATCTTGCTGGCCTAACCTAGTTTTAATATCAGTTTTCTAATTCACCCTGCTGTGATCTATGGTTTAAACAAACAAACAAACAAACAAACAAACAAACTGAATGTCTCTGAACTCAATGTCTTTGTCTATGACCTGAGAAAGGTGCATTTTCATTGTGCTGGGTCCCACTAGAGTAATAATATTCAAGAAGCTTAGGGGCCGTACTGGCTGGTCAGTGAGTACTGCTGACTTACTATTTGCAAATGCTTTCTGAATCAAAAAAGAGAATGTAAAATGTTAAAGCAGGAAGATGGGAGACTGCTGCTGCTGCTGGGGACATATGGGGTATTCCTGGGGGTGCAGTTAGGTTGGCCTCAACCTGAAAACTTTTGCCTTCTCCACCCTGAGGAAACGGAGCAGAAGTTCACTTATGAATCATAGAGGGAAGATGCTTGCAGATAATTTTTATAGCTGATATTTTTACGGAGATTCTGTGCTGGAAGACAGCATATTTATCTAAATGTTAGTGTGATAAAGACTATACATGAACAAAGAACTGTGGGCTGCTGAAGACAGAAGGGCTAGTAATTCCTAGGATTAATAGAGGTTTTTAGGAAGAGCTAGAGTAAAGTAAGATGCAGAAAAGATGTGGGTCAAGTTGACTGAGGTGATGGCAGGAGACTAGAATAGAGCAGAAAGTGTAGAAGAATGGGATTACGGACACTGCAGCTCCCCGATAGGGCATCACAGAACACCAGTTACAAGTTTTGCAGTCACAATTGTCTAGCACCTAATCTTGCAGAGAAGGTCATACTACCCCAAATCAAATGGTGTCTTAAGCTTTATTCCTGCTTGGGGATGTTACAGTCTATATTTTCAAGTATGTTATATAATTTTTTTTTTTTAAATGTATTTGGTCCAGGGTCTCATTATGCAGCTCAGACTCATAGTGATCTTCCTGTTTTCAGCCTCCCCAGAGCTGGGATTGCAGGTGTGCGCCACCACACCTGGACTCTGTGGCCTGGCTCAGCACATCCAGGGGTAGGGTCGAGGTGGCATGTGGTGCTGGGGAACGAACCCTGGTCCTTGCACTTGCCTAAGCAGACGCTTAGTCCACTGAGCTATCTCACTGGCCCATGTTTATATCATTTTGTTCTCATATTGTGTCATGAAGTTGGTTCTGGGAATATCTGTAAAAGTGCTGAATCTTAAGTAGTAGAATGCCAATCAGATCTCACATTATATGAAGTGACTCCGTAGTAGAGATTTCTTGTTTATCTTCCTACTATCTGTTTACTATTTTTAGAGTAAAATGATACCCAGGGTTCCAGTTGCAAAACCAACCTCTCCCACTGTGAGGTCATAGGGTTTAAAAAGCATTAAATGTATGCCAACTTAAGTCAATCTGCCTTGTATATTCTTGATTGCAGTGGACTAGTCCACACATGGACCATGTGTCCCAGTGAGAACCAGGCACAGGAAAACTACTGGTCCCCCCACCACCACCACCAAGGAGCGTGAACCTGGATGCGTATGAGCACTTGGATTGTCACCATTTTGCCACCACACATAGATCAGGAATAAGGCCAATGAATGCAGGAATGCACAACCTATCTGAGAGAACAGATTACAGGTCTTGGTGACATCCATGAGACTCAATGACATCATTCTTTTAGAAAGTCCCACTCAGACTTCTTATTACTTGTATAAACCCATAAACTTCCTCGGGCCTGAAGCTACTTTTGGTGGAGTGATTTCATTTCGGCGGTAGGACTGCAATTTGGGGCAGTATCTCCTGTCACCATATCATCTTACTATGTGGTACCATCTTAGATAGAGCTCACCTTCCAGGTGACCACAACACAAACAAAAGCAAAATAGAAAACAGTCTGTTACAGGCAATTTTGTGCTCTGAGAACACAGAAAGACGACTTCCGTGACACAGAGCACATCTGCAGCACTGGTTGTTCTCTGTTGTGATATTTTCTTTTTTCATTTTAAAATCTTGATTATAGTTGGGCACATGATCAATGTTTTTATTTTTTATTTTGTTAGCTTTTGATGTGATCAATGTCTTAAAAAAAAAAGACTTTGTCAGTTGGCGTGATTCAGCATGGTCAAGTGACTAAACTCTGGCCAATTTGATTCTTTTTTTTTAAATGTCTCATAATGGCCACCAGGCCAACAGTGTTTTTTTTTTTCCCATAATTTTATTGATAAACAAATATCAATGAGACAGTTTCAAATCAAATTGGTAGGACAGTTTCAATAATTAACACATTGCATACATTCTTCCTAGTGGTTAATTGCTGTACAAGGTGCGAACTTGAGATCCTATTTACAAACACCATTAGAACAAATCATTCTATTCATTAAGAGAATGTAACTATATATCTATCCTAACCACTTTGAATACACAGATACAAAATGGACATTCATCTGTATCCCTTTTTTTTTTGTTAAGATCCGTTATTTGAATATTATAGTTGTGTAAACTCAGCAAAATATTCTAAAAGAGTCCAGTAGCCCATAACAGTATTGGGTCTTCCGCTTGACTGGCAATGTCAGAAATTGTTGACGTGAGTCCCCTACGGCTCAACGTAACAGCCTGGCTTTACTTCTTCTATTGCATTTTTATACTTTTCTGCTGGATGGTGAAGATTTGATTCTGATAGATCCTCTAAGTAAATTTCTTAAAAGATAGCAAACAAGCGTCCTTTGCCGGTTTTTTTTTCTTTGTCTTTTGCTTTATTGTGCTATGTAAACTGTGGGTGTGATAGGTGGAATTCTATCACTCTGTACCCTGAGGCCAGGGATCCTTTTCAGAAATGGAAGAGTTAGGGGTTAAAAGGATCCTTCACCCCTAGGACTTCAGAGAACAAGCCATCTGCAGCCTTGGTTTACCTGCTGCTGAATTCTTAATTCAGAAAACAAACAAAAACTCCCTCTATTTTGTTTATGTCATTGTTATTTTGACTTTTTGTTAGCATTAAGGCTAATTCTTATGAATATTTCCTAATGCCTGTCCTAAGGATGTATTTTCTAAGAAATTAAATTATTTTCTTAATCTTCATTTGTGAAACTAAAAATAAGTATAGTTAATGTAGGTGAAGGCCATACAACATCGATGTGTTCTTTTGATTTATATGACATAAATAACTGCAGCACTATTCAAGTTAAATTTCATGCAAACTGAAATACGGGGCTTCTTTGCATGTACCAGGTCCTTGGTAGGCCAGTGAGATCTGTCAATGATAAAAGGCATGAATTCACTTTTTTTTTTTCTGAACCAGTAATTGAACTCAGGCCCTTGCACTTGCCAGGGAAGTACTTATTCTACTGAGCCATCTCCCTGGCCCCAATGAATTCACTTTTATTTATTTTTAAAAATTACTTACTTCATAAATCATAGTGCACCTTGATTATGTCATCCCCTCCTTTTAACTGCTGGCAACGAACATTCCACCCTCTGCTCCCATCCGCTTGTTTTAGATTCGTGTCAGTGTCACTGTCTTGGTTACTTTTCTTGTTGCTGAGGCAACACTTTTTCATCCAAAGTGAAATGGGGAAAGGTTTAGTTAGCTCACAGTTTATAGGAGTCTCTCTCCATAATTGGCTGGCTCCAAAGCAGCACGGTGCATGGTAGAGGGGCAACAGTTCACAGTGGCAGAAGCCAGCAAAAACAAAGCAGAGAGCAAGACAGACCTCTGTCTGCCGCTTCTAAAGTACCCTGCCTCCCGGGACCAGGGCAGCATCGGTTCCTTCAGCGGACTGATCCAGCAGTCACCCACTCCCAAGCCCAGCACTACACTAGGGATCCATCACACCCTCTAGATCTAGCAGTCTCTGAAAAGTCCATCCCCATTGACCACGCAAGAGGTTGGGGAACATCTAGACACAAAGCATGACAGGTATTTTGTAGTTTTTATCCTGTTTCAAGTAGCATAATGTCCTTTGAGGTCAACAGTGCTGTTAACACTGGCACTATTCTTTTTTTAAGTCTGAATAATATTCCATTGTATGCGTGTGCCAAATCCTCCTTGTCCATTGATCTAATGATGGATGTTTAGGCATTTTTGTATGTTGGCCATTGTGATAGTGCTGCATGAACATGGGATAAAGTTCTTTCCTGCTTTCCATTTCTTTGGGTTTATACCCAGAAATGAGCTTACTGGATCATACAGTGATTCTATTTTTCACTTTTTTGAGGGACCACCATAATTTTTTCCATATGGTGCACTAACTTATGTTTCCATCAATTGTGCACAAGACTCCCTTTTTCCCACATCTTGGAGATGTCATCTTTTGCGTGTTCATTTTATAATTGTTATCCTGCCAGGTGGGAGGTACTGTCTCATTGTGGTTTTGGTTTCCATTTCCCTGGATGTTAATGATGCCCAGCTCCCACCTGTTGGCCATTTGTATGTCTTAAGAGAAGCATCTATTCATGTCTTATGCCCATTTTTAAAATAAGGTTATTTGCTTTTATATTATAGAGTTGTAGGAATCGATTTAGCTCTGATCCTGTTTATCAGCATATGGTTTGCAAATATTTTTCCCATTTGGGAGGCTGCCTTTTCATTTTGTTTTCTTTGTTGTGAAGAGGCTTTTAAGCTCAATGCGATTTCACTATATCTTTGCTTTTGTTGCTGATGGTTTGGTTTCTTATCCATGAAACCATTACCAGGACCAATGTAAAGAAGATTTCTCCGTGTTTTCTTCCAGGAATTTTATAATTTTGGGTTTTGATTAAGTTGATTTTTTGTTTGTTTCTGGTATAAGATAAAAATAGGATTGTCCAGTTTTACTCTCTCCACATGGATGTGCGGTTTTCCCGACACTGATGAAGCGGCTGTTCTTTCTCCATGTGTATTCTTGGCAGCCTTGTCAGAGAACATGTGGTTATATGAGTGGCTTTATGTTCAAACTTTCTCCTCTATCACACTGGTCTATCTGTCTGTTTTTATGCCAATGCCATGCTGAGATTTTTGTTGTTGTTGCCATTGTTGTTTATTTGTTTAATTTTGATTTTTTTGAGAACTGGGGAACAAAGCTAGACCATCACACTTTCCTCAGTATCTCCCCTCCTTTTTAAAAAAATTGAAACAGTTTTATTAAGTCCTTTACATTAGGCTCAAACTTATGATGCTCCTGCCTCAACACTGCAGAGTACTGGGCCTATAGGCATACACCACCATACCTGGGTACATGCTGTTTTGATTCCTACAAATTTGTAATCTATTTTTAAATATCTCTAGTTTTGTTCTTCTTTAAAGGTGTAAATGTAATAGGACATTTTAATCTTTAGTCACAAACCAATTAAATGGCATGTTTGAAGATAAAATTTTGGGATTTTTGGAGATAAATGAAATTTAAGATGTCATGCATTTTGTAGTTAAATAAAAGTTTAAATAGTAGAGCCACCAACTGAGAGGTCCAGCTCCATGAGATCTATGGTTTAGAGTTTGTTGGCATTTGTCAGGGCTGAAATTAATAAACATCGTAAGAATGAATAGATTCAATTGTTTTCCTCACCGAGTTAATTCCCACTACAGAATAACTTTGAAAGAAAACATGCTTTTGGCTTTACAATTGGGAAGCTCAGTGAATGTTATATAACCTACAAAAATTTTTTGAAATTGATTTTATTTTATTTTAAAGAGTAAAAACCAAGACATATAGCAAAAATGAAGTCAGAAATAGAGTCACATACAATAATACATATGGTATAGATTTTAAAAACATGAATAGCAAATTAACATTTGTTGTTATACTACATATTTTTATCGTCAAATCTGTTGCTCCGATTAACAGATGTAGGTATGCAAGATTGGACATATAGCTGAACACTAACATTTGCTTCCAATAAACCTTAATTTTTTTTCTTGTCCTTTTTACTTTTTTGTTTTTTAAAACTTATTCTAAAGAGAGTATAGTCATAGTTGATAAGATATTAGAAATGGCACACATTTAGAAGAACAAAATGAGAGGTATTCAACCATGATTTTGTATTGTACATTGCTGTCTTTGATGTAGTTGCTCAGATTACAGATATTAGCATACAGAGTCAGTCAAGTGAAAATTTTAAACATTAATTGCTATTTATTTTGTTTTGGTACAGCGTCTCACTATGCAGATTGGACTCGTTAGTGATTCTCTTGTTTTCAGTCTCTCTAGTGCTCGGATTATAGGATTATAGGCATGCTCCACCACGTTAGAACTTCGTTGCTGGCTCAATGCACCCAGGGGCTGGGCTGGCAGGGCATGTGGTACTGGGGACTGAACCCCAGTCCCTGCACTTGCCTAAGCAGGTGCTTAGTCTGCTGAGCTATCTTGCTGGCCCTTAACTGCTATTTTTAAAGAACTGATGGAATTAGAAGTACAATCATCTCAGCTATCCTGTAGATATACTATTTGAAATAGTTGTTATTACTAATTTCTCAAGAGTAGATTGAACTGTCCCTTTCTGTGTTAAAAAATATTGATACAGGAAGTGATGTAACTTAGTAGCAAAACTCATACTGAGCATTTATGATGTCTTGGGTTCAACTTTAGCACCAGCAAAATAAAAATAAATAAATAAATGCATAGGTAGAAGCAGAAAAAGAAAGCTAACGGAGAACATATGTGGATGGCAATAGTGGAACCAGGAACATCATACATGTCATCTAGTTCTACTATGGATCTGCCCACAGATCCATATATTGAAGCTAGTGGTTGGCAAATATCCTTTTCCAACATGTGTTAGAATTTGTAGAAAGAATAATTATCCTGTCAGGTGTGATGAATGCAGGGAGGTAAGAGGAAAACAAGATAAGATAAACAGGTCATTTCACTCTTGCTGTATAATAAATCACTCTAAAATTAGTGGTTTAAAACCACAGCCAATCTTAGCGTCTTAGAACGACAGCATCTGGGTATGGAGTTTTGTCATTTAGGCTGAGTTCAGCTGAACAATTTTGTTTTCATCTTTTCTAGGCAATTGTTGTAAACTCTGGGTTGACTGGGCTGGGCTTCTAGAGGTTGGAGCACCTTAAACCTCCTCCATACCCCAGAAGCCAACACGAACTTAACCGCACAGCCATGGTCATCGGCGTTTCAGGAGGAAGTGGAGCCACGCAAGGCACCTGAAGGGCTGGTCTCAGCTCATCTGCTGTTGCTTCCAACAGAAATGTTCCAAGAGTTCAGCCCTTTGGGTGGGAGGAGCCTCAAGTGACATGTTGCGAAGAGTGCACAGGCAGGCAAGAGGGCTGCATGGCCTGGCTTTAGTCAGTCTGCCACAGTGGATGGTATAGGGAAGCTCAAGTATGGACTTGAATTGTTATGAACCAGTGGGCAGTGAAGAAGGAAGAAAGAGAGAAAGAAGGACTTCAAAGAGCACTGAGTGCTTAAAATGTGATACAAATAGCAATAGGGAACCCTAGGAAACCCTTAGGCCAGACAGAAATGATGAAGCCAAGGGCACGTATAAACATCCACAGAGTTATGAGAGACTCCTGGCCGAGGGCCTACCAGGGTAAGTGGAGTGTTTGTATCTCTGGGTTTCTGGGTTAATGATGCCAGCAGCCTCTGGACCAGCCAAATTGTGGTGGATTTATTATTTACATTACAACTCCATTTAAAAACGAAAACATATGTCTAGATTTTCAGTGCCTTGCAAATACCACTGAACGTGCAGTAGAATTTTATATCCAGTAACAGGATGCAATTTCTCTATCAAAATTGCTGTTTGTTTTCTGTGCTGTATATTATTATGGAAATTTCACAGTTTATCAGCTGCAGTGAAGCTGACTGAAATGAGTAGGCCACTTAGGCGAGCTATTTTCTGCTACCAACTGAACATTCTGCTTCCCTTTCTGTTTATGCCAATATTACTTCATGCTAATAGTGTACTTGTTTGTTTGTTTGACACCGTGCAACCTGATTCATGGGAGAAAAGCAAATGTTTCTTAAAGCTCTCTAGGTGGAAATGATAGCACGCTGAAATAACTCATGGTGGGACTATAGTCTCACTTTTTTCTTTGTTGATAATACATTGTGGAAACCAGTAAGCAAAGAGTTGCTTTGGGCCCAGTTAATTTTGCTGACTTCTGCAAAGGATGCCTGAGTTGGTTTCTAGCGATCATAAGAATAATGGGAACTTATGGTGCAACCGGGCAATTTTGTGAGCAAGCCCTTCTTCCAGGACCAATTTAGAAAGTCTTTTTTTTTTTTTTTTTTTAAATTTTATTGCAGTGTGACAACAGCAAGTACCCAAATCCTGTTAGAAAATAATGTGATTTCTGGGCCTGAGTTCTGCACTAACAATGTTATAGGGTGTGTGCTACCAGCTAGTGGGTGAAGCGGACAGTCCTGTGCTCGGACAACCACGCAGTGTTAGAGCCCGGGTGTGCCTATTTCCTCTAGAAGTGGTCTTCAAGCCTTATCTCTGTTTTCTCATCTTAATTTGTTTCCTCAGGCTTGGCCGACTGTGGACTCTGAGCAGGAGGCCTGGTTTGGCTGACAAAGCAAGGAAATATTTGATGGGAGAGCCTGTCCCTGTTTAGGGATGGTTACTTAATGTGTAAGTCATTAAGAATAGAATGAATAGAGAAAATATTCAGCAAATACCCACTTGTGTAAGAGCATACTTAAAGAACAAATGAGTGTTTTGGTAGGGTGTCTTCTGATATAAAGCCATGTTGATGCGTCCTCGTGGCAAGCAGAATGACCTTTGAAGCTACTTTTCATCAGTGTGATTGGGGCAAGTATCTCCAATCCCAGTCTTGGCTCAATGATAGCTCACAAACTTGTGGTGAAAATCAAACTAGGTAGTGTATTTGGTGCCTCGTGATTGGCACTGGCGAGCGCTCGGCGTTGGCGTCATCCTTGGTGCTATCCTCTCGGCCTGGTTGGCCTCCCCACATCTGTTTCCCTACCCTGATAGTCACAGGCACGGTGCATCAAGCTGCCTTGGTCCCTGGGTGACGCTGACTTGAGGTGCTAGGTGCACAGTAGGCCCTCAGCGACTGGTGACCAGGGCCTTTTTGGCCCCAGGGATTTATCTTGTGTTCTTCTGAAGATCCTAAATGGAAGCCCTGCGGTAGGTGGCGTGGCCTTGAGGCACGCAGGCCCTGCCTTGCTGCCTCACCCCTCAAGGCTGCGCTGCAGGGACCCTGTGGAAGCCGCCATCCAGGGAAGCTCAGGGTGGCAAACAGTTGCCCTAAAGAGCCGCTACAACGAACGCGTTTCCCTATTTGCTATTTGATGCTCTTAATGATGCCTTTTGAAATGTGAAATGGAAAGAGTACAGTGTTTAAGATGTAACCTGAACTCTAGGCAAATCATCCATCGCATCATGCCAGTCATCTCGGCTGCCACAGCCTGGTAATAACGTGCCCTGCTTTTCAGAGAAAGAAAATCTAAGAGAAAGTCTGAAATTATGTAGCACACAAAGATTGTGTTGAAATTTATTGAAGTCTGAGTTTCCACACTCTGGCCTCTAATCACCCTCCTTCCTGAGCTTCCTGGGGTGTTATCTCCTTTCTAATTGGTGCGGTCTCTTTAGTGCCCCTAATTATACCATCTCCTCCTGCTTTTAGTGACCTCTCTCTTCTCCTTGTTTAAATCCTATACATCTTTCAAGTCCTAAGACAAATCCTCTCTCCTCTAGGATACACTTTCCTACAACTCTGGCTTATTTGGTCCTCCAAGTGAAGCATTTCATTGTTTTGTGTTAGCTTTGTCTTCCTAAATAGGTCACATTGTCCTGGAGGGCAAAGACCGGGCTGCAGTCTCCCCAGTTTCTCATTTGAGAGGCTCCGAGTGATAGATACGTAGTAGGTGCTGATTAAATATTTGTTGATTGATTTCCTGCAAGGGAGTAGCTACAAACTAAAGTTAAGGCACTAAGCAAACCAAAGCAGTGATCTGAATCTCCCTTTGGGAACGTACTCTTCTGGGAATGGAAAAAATTCTTCCAAGAGCCTCACCAGCTAATGTTCTCCTCTGAATGTCCTTCTAATGAGCTATCAAGTGGGTGGTGCCAGGCTGCAGGAGCACGGATCTCTTGGCAGCTTGGCATCATCCACCAAGGACCTGCCAGGGCACTGGGACACTGGGGCACCAGGGAATCTGGGTAGGGTGTAAAGGGTGGAATGCTTGTACAGTATGTCCACACCCTGTGTGTGAAAGACACATCGCTCACCCACAGGCTGGGAGGAAGAGAGATGTAATGCTGATGATTTACAGCTTGCAAAGGGCAGGGAGGAGAAAGTGGGCCCCTGAGGCTTTTTAAGGGCTCATAGACTAAAAGAGGCTCCGTGACCAAGCAGAGGTGTGGGTGGCGAGCTGTGCTACAGGGCTGGGAAGAGCTGGTGTATGGGGAAGAAGGCTGCTTCTTCCTCTTCCCTGGGGAGACGAGGACCAGCGGGCGGAGAGCTGCAGGATCACAGGGGCTCTAGAGTTTGCGGACCGTCAGCGACTAAAGCTGCGCCTGCGCACATTGCAGCCGCGCAGTGAGTCGCTGCTCACCTCTGACAGCACAATGGCCAAGCTATGATTAGGGAACACGAGGTGCCAGCCCTGGAGAACTTGAAGCAGGGCTGACTGCCTTGACTGAGACATTTGCACAAGAAAGATGATGTAGTCATCCAGCTCGACGCAGAGCAGGAGTGGAAATCCGCGATTCCCCAACAGAAATAGACAAGCCCTGGCCTAAGAAGATGCTGGTGACAAAGTCCTGAGGCTTGCTGACCCTTGGCTAACTTTTGGCAAGGGTTACCTAGGATGTCAGTGTAGATTTCTTGCCTATAATCCGGGGTGATCTCTAATGTGGGTGTAATAATCCCCCCTTTTGCTTTCTGCCTCCACTTTTATTTTTTGGGTGCTGGGGATTGTGCCAAGGCCTGGCACATGCTAGGTAAGTGCTCTGCCACTAGTATACATCCTAGGCTCAGTATTATAATCTGAAAGTGAAATTTCATCCCCATTCTGGCCCCAAAATATGTTTACAAAATAAATTTTTGAAACTACAGTGGAACACACAGGTACAACACCTTGACCCCTCTTCTTGAATCCTTGTCTTTTGTTTCTGCTTAATATTTCTCTGGGTGGTCTTCATATCTTGCTGGGGAGCATTCGTTATTGGTTCAAATGAATGTCAGTCAGCGTTCTTAAATGTTGTGGAACTAATAATGTCTCATGAGTAACCCAGGGAGACAATTAGGTGACATCCATAAGGGAAAAGCAGACGGGGGGTAGGACACTTGCGATGGAAAAAGGCATAGCCAGTGTTTGGAAGGTTGAATGTGCAATAAGCTGGGGGCTGGTGTTCTGGATTCTTGGCAAATGCTCGTAGTAGGTGAAGTGGTGGTCCAGTTCTTCCCAGGCCTGGCAGTCCAATGGTGGGGTGCACGTGGGGGTCTCACATGGAAGGCACTCCAGGCTATGACTTTGTCGTCTATGTTGAGAAGGAGCAGGGTGGAGATCAGAGTTCAGTGCTAGAAGAGAGGCAGAAGGCTGGATGTGGCGGCTCCTGCCTGTAATCCCAGCACTTGGAAGGCTGAGGCAAGAGGATCTCTGTGGCTGCCTGGGCTACAAAGTGAGATTAAGGCCAGCCCAAACTGCATAGTGAAAACCTATTGGGGGAGGGGAGGGGAAGGGAGGGGAGGGGAAGGAACAGAGAGCAACCCAGGCTCAGGTTCAGTTCCTTGCTTTGTGACTAGCACCCCACTTCTGAAGTATCCTCTAGGAACCCCAAGAAACTCTCAGAAGATTGGTTCCTTTCTTCAACTACTGAACTGTGAGGCTAGAATTTTTATTCCAGTATACCAATTAAAACCACACATTGCAGCAAATTGAAAGCAGAAGCAGATATGACAAACTATCTTTTATTAAAACGAAAAGCTAAATAAATATATAAAAATGTAAAACAATACAATTCTTCTCACTAACATTTTTGTCTTGGAAGTTTTGTTTTAAAACAAAACAAAACAAAAATGTCATTATGCTACCTAAGTGCTATTTATATGGGCAAGTAGTGGGTTTATTGTCCTTTTAAAAGAAATTACTGCATGTATATTCCAAAATGTCCCATTTTTATTTCTAGCATTGTCTGTATAGATGAATACAATCCACATAAACAGAGACTCTTTGGAGTTCTGGGTAACTGGGGAGAATGGAATATTTTCCAGAGACCACAGAGCTTGGGAACTTCTGTACAGGGGAAGAGCTTGAGTTGTGGAGCCAAAGGGGAACAGTGACCCTCAAAGAGGGGGATCCACTTCCAGACACCTAACTCGAGAATGATCACCCTTCCCCTGAGAACCGCCAGCTGAGCCCACTTGGCCATGCTGGCACCAGGAGAGGTGCAGCGGCCCATGACCAGGTTGTGGCATCCTCATTTCACACCACAGCTGGATCCCCTCTTGTTCTCCACCTTCTGAGGTGGAGGTCCTCCTTCTCTTGTGGAGAAGGCATAAAGAATTATACAATTCTTATGTTTACACATAAGTCAAAAAATCTAACCATATACAACCTTGAAGCAAGACAGTCCCACAACATTCCTTTTCCTGTCTCCTGCCTTCATTCACCACCCCCTTCTTTTTGAACAATCAT
>NW_004524579.1:1801863-1814363 GCF_000260255.1 Octodon degus
AGCTCTTCTCCTTTCCCTCTCTTAATTAGTCCTCAAGTTCTTGCTTTCCTTTTACCTGTATTATACCTTTCTATTTGTATTTCTTCTTTTGAGTTCTTATACTAGGGAAACTATATGATATTTACACATGTGTGTCTGATGTATTTCACTTATGAATATATCTTCAAGTGGTATCCACTTCAATATAGAGGCTTTGAGTTTATCATTATTTATAGCTGAGTAATACTCCATTGTATAAAAATACCACATCTTTTTCATTCATTCCTCAGGTGATGGGCATCTTGGTTGTTTCCAAGATTTGGCTATCACAAATTGTGATAAACATAGGCACACATATATCACTATGATACGATGTTTTCAGATAATCTGGGAAAATACCCAGTAGAGGAATAGTTGGTTTAAATGAGATTTCCAGTCCAAGTTTTTTAAGGAGTCTCTACACTGATTTCCACAATGATTGCACCAGTCTACATTCCCACCAGCAGTGGAGAAGAGTTCTTTTACCCCCCAAAAAAAGATAATAAAAGAAAACAAGAGACAAGAAAATAAGCATCATAGGATTATCCTGCTACAATGTTTATGTAGTTTGATTTCTAAATTTCTCTGTTAAAATGTGTAATTGTTTTTTTCACATTCTATAGGAATTTAAGTTTTAGGATATCCATGGTTGTTGGAAAGTAGCCGTTCCATATTATGTCTAAGATGTTTGATATTCAAACAGATAGTGATGTTAAGCTCAACTGCCTCTGTTACAGGGTAATAATATCATTAAGCTTTTCTTCTGGATGGTTAACAACTTAAGTGTGCAGAACAAAAATTAGAGAAATAGAGGTGCTACAAGGATAGCTAATATTTTTGCCCTCGCTTTTTAAGCTCAATGGGGAGTGAGGACACAAGAAAACCTGTGCTGTGACATCCTGTAACTCAGTGGTGTCCCAAATTTCCTGATCAAGGAGATTATGGTGCCAAAGAGGAAAGTGATTGATGATGTAAAGTGTGCCTAAGGAGAGTCACATGGAGAGAAACATTCTCTCAGGCTTTCACAGAGAGCAAATTGGCCAAGCAATGGCTGTGACTCATCCTCATGGCTGACACTCACAAAGGATCTACAAACTGCTGTACAGGGTTTCAGGATAAATCCTGAGGGGATTTGACTGACCTTATCAGGTACAAAAGTTACATTTTTAGTTATATGGGTCTTGCTTTAACGTGGTCTTAACCATCCAGCTGAAAAATATATCCACGAGGTATAAAAAGTAATGCCATATCAGTATGCTGAGCTGTAAAAGGCTCAAGTCAACAACTTCTGACATTGTCAGTTCTGCTGAGAACCCACTGCTATTATGGACTATTGGGCTACCTAGGTATTTTACTGAATTTAAGTACCTACAGTCTTTAGACTGGCTTCAAGTGTGAAAACGTCCTTAAAGACTTCTTCAAGTACAGCTTGTTTAACTGCAAAAAAAAAAAAAAAAAAAAAAAAAAAAAAAAAAGAAAGAAAAAAGAAAAAAAAAGAAAGGAAGAGGCCTGACCAGTCGTTGGTGCAGAAGGCTCATCAAGAACTAAAGCAGGGACAGTCAAGGGCTGGTCCTGGGTTTCCTGTTGGATTTGGGATGGACATAATTGAAATATTAACAACTGAACCTATGCCTTAAAATGGATAATGGTAGGACATAGTGCAATGCAGCTGCAGAGAAGGGAACTCACCAGAGAGACTGTGTTCCTGGCCCACCCAATTCCTAGAGTGGGGCTGGAGGCTCCTTCCCCAACTATGCCTTATAGGACAGGTGAAGCCGACCTTGGAGAGTGTGGATTTCTCTGTAAGCAGTTGGGCTGCACATCCTGATGCTGAGGGTTGAGGCAGGTTTGCCCACCCAGACAGGGACCCCTGGAAAGCCAGCTTCCCTCTAGGTAGAGCTTTTCCAGACGGCCAAGAGGAAGGAGCTGAGTCAGCAATGCCAGTTTCCGCCCTGAGCAGAATTCCCTGCTGTTTTTCCCATGGTGCCCTGTCATGTAGCTGCACTTCCTCTTGTCTGATCCTCCTCTGTCCTAGCTCTGGCACTTGTGAAGTTGGTGGGTGCCTTCCTTTTCTCAACTGATTACAATGCCTTAGTGACTCTCTGGGTGGCTTTTCTTTCTTGCTGGGACACAATACTTGACACCTGAAGTTAAAGAGGGAGAAGTTTCTTCAGCTCACAGTTTGTGGAGGTTTCAGTCCATAATCTACTGGCTCCAAGGCAGGACTGCATGGGAGAGGGGCAACGCTTCGTGGCAGCAGAAGACAGTACAAGCAGCAAGAGTAAAATGGGGGAGCAAGCCTCTTTCCTCCCTTGCTTTGTATGCCGGCTGCCTGCCCTAGGGTGGGTCCTCTGCACCCATCATCTCCATGCCCTCCTCAGCAAGGGCTGAGGACGTGTGCAAAGTGAGGACTCTGGCCCCTTGCTGAGTCACGTAAGCTTCTAAACTTCTCAAGTGGACACAGTGAATCGACCGTGACAACCTCTGGAAACAGCCTCCTTAGTGCTTGTCATCTGAACCCTCAGGTGTTCAGCTGCTGAGTTACTTAGTCAGACTTCTAAACTACTCGAGCTGACCATTGCAGTGACCTAAGGGTCTTGCACTTCACATTTTGTGGTGATGTCCACCAAGACCCTTAGAACGGGTTGGAACCAGTGGGTCTTGACAGGGAAGTTTCTGATTGCTTATCGTGGACTTCTTCACTCACGCGGGGCCAGGGTCTGAAGGTGGCAACAGGCAGGATGATTGCATCACTCCTGGTCCAAACTGTGCCAAGCTTGGGAATAAGTGGAAGTGCTATGAACCAGATGAGCGCAGCAGAGCTCCGGGCCGGCTCTCTGCTCTGATGCCTAATGCCGCCACCACCGCACGGGCAGGGCTCAGCTGCTCCGTTTGGAGCCTCGAGAGTTTTCTCCTTATTTTCTCCCAAGACCTAGGACATTACTCTTCTTTTGAACTCCTCTGACCAAAGGGGGGAAAAAACCAACTACAACCCCCTTGTACTGATTTTTTACTTTTAGGGAAGGGTCTACAGGGTATTTAGGGTCTCACTACTAGATCGGACTCATAGTGATCTGCCTGTTTACAGCCTCCCAAGTGCTGGGATTACAGGCACGCACCACTGCACCCAGTTTTAAAACCCCCTTGTAAAAAACCCAAAGGTAGTATACGTCTGTGTGGATGTACATAGGTCTTACTGCATGTCAAACGCAATTAAATTATTTAATGAGTTAATTAATTAATTTGGTATCCAGGATTGAACTCAGGACCTTGTGCTTGCCAGGCAGGCACTTATGCCACTGAGCTACCTCCCTGGCTCAGAAACAATTTTATGTATTTTATTTTTGTTAACTTATTTGAATTTTGGGCCAGGGAGACAGCTCAGTAGAATAAGCACTTGCCTGGCAAGTGCAGGGTCCTGAGTTCAATCTCCAGTACTGGAAAAAACAAACAAACGAACAAACAAAAAACCCACAAGCCCCCCCCCCGACTTACTTAAATCTTGTAACTCCTTGGGACTGGTGTTCTCTTTATTCCCATGTTGCACAAAGGAGAGCAGGGCTCCAGAAGCTAAGGAGTTTAGTGATTGTTACAGAGCCAGTGAGCAGTCGAGCTAAGCTGGCACCAAGGAGGTGCCAGAGACCACCACCTAAACACCACCCACCCCACAACCTTACAGTGTAGGTTAACCAAGATGTACTGAGAATCTCCTACATCCCTGGTGTGTGCTGGGCAGAGAAGGGTCGGTAGGGATGAGGCTTCCTGCTCAGTTCCCCAGGAGAGATTGGCCAGGGTCCTGTCCATGAATGGCCACTGCTGGCTTGCTGTAGTTCTCAGTTACTATTATGGGTTGTCCTTTGAACCCATAATTTAAAATTGTTCTATCAGAATTAGTGGCCCCAAAGAAATGTACACTACTTATGAAACTGTCAAAGGAAAATAGCCAAGGACAGTGTGTCAGAGCACACCGGTGGCCTCAGCTAGGATTGTCACTATCTCGTGCTGTCACCCTCATCTTCTTTGGGGGCATTCAGGCTTTGCAGAAAGGACAAGGGGAGCTGAGTGTCCGGGCCAACAGTTGTTCAGTATGGTTTCCCAGGAAGGATGCAGTCTGTGCTGATGACTGTATGTAGTTTGAACAACCTCCTTACAATTTCCTCTAAGAATTCATGATGTCCAAACACAGGCATTTGAATAAAACAAGGGGAAGGTTTTTATCTCGCTGTGGTACAAGAGTTTTATTATTATATATTTTTTCTTGGCGTGCACATTGTATTCTTGTGAGAAACAGAGCGTTCATTGTTCCGTGTGTCCGGGCTCTGCGCCTGCCATGGAAATGCTGACTATGTAGAAGCACTTAAGCTCTGAGGACTGGGCAGCGGGAGACCTTAGGGACGAGGAGCGATCAGATTCAGCCAGCTTCTCAGGACAGCTTCCCAGCAAAGCAAAGGCAATGGTGTGGGCGGCATGCGTAGAGTGTTTACAAGTAGAAAAAACTACGAAAATGCACAAGGAGCACCAGCGCCCTCCCTGCCCCCACCTCAGGGCATTGTTGGCTGGGCTTTGTACCCAGCACACAAGCTCACCTGGTCTTCTCTGAGCTCCACACTGTCTCCCGATTGCTGTAGTTCTGAAGGAAGTTAGCATGGGAGAACAATGTGTTTTCTTTCTTTCTTTCTTTTTTGAAATATTTTTATTTATTTATTTTTGGCAGAACTGGGGATTGAACTCGGGCCCTTGTGCTTGCCAGGGAAGTGCTTATTCCACTGAGTCATGTCCTCAGTCCCGAACAATGTGTTTTCAAATGGGACACTTTTATAACCCAGTTCTTCCTGAGTGGAATACCTGTTTCCAACTAAAGTGAATGCTGGTTATTGGGTCCACAGTCCACAGAGAGGTGCACACCTTGAGCCCCTCGGAGGGTTTAGCAGGAGGCCGTTCTGTTACCTGGATCATCTGATTCTCAGTGACCTCGCAGGAGAGGCCCGTGGTCACGAATCTTTTACAAATGGGGAGAGTGAGTCTCAATGGAGTGGATTTCTCAAACAGCAGATCGACATCCCCACCCAAGCTGGGCAGGCTGCGGAAGTTTGCCATGCGCTCCCCCTATTTCTTTCTGTGTGCGCTGAAAGCCCCTAAAAAGGATGTTCTTATGGATATACTTACAGTTTGGGTTGGAAACAAAAAAAAGTAGGATGTACATACAATAGTTTTGAGGATAGAGAGAGGGACAGACAGGTAGAGAAGAAGCAGATTGTGCGGCTCTAAATCCTAATAGATCTCTTCTCTGAATTTCATTATGCATGTTTTTTGTCATATGGACAACAGAGCTGAGAAAATTTTATAGTGGATACTTCTTTACATATTACCTTGACCCTACCATTAATATTTTATTACAGTTGTTTTATTATATATTCATCATCTTTCCCCTTTACCTACTCATCCCTCTGTTCACTTATGAGTGTATCTTTTTGATGCATTTCAAAGTAAATTACAGACATGAGTAGTTCCCCCTGAAATACTTCATAGTGAATATACTTAACAAAAGTTCAGTATTTGTTTGCAGTCTTTTCTTTTGATGTATGAATTGGCACAGTGAAACCCATAGGCCTGGAGAACACACTTGCAGAATATTTTGATATTAATTAATTAATTAATTAATTATAGTACTGGAATTGAACCCAGAGTCTTGGAGCTATATCCTCAACCTCCCTTTATTTCTTTTTCTTTTTTCTTTTTAAAAGACAGTACAAATTAGAATTAAAACAGAAAAAAAATACAAGTTACACAAAGTTTCACTCAACAATGTAATATGAACTTCACAGCATTTTTGTGATACACAGTGTTGTCTTCGTAGTACCAGATATACTCATGTAAAATAACAAGAAGAAAAAAGGAAAGAAATGTATAAGAAATTAAGAAGAAAAAAGTACAAACAATTGGAAACATGAGACAAAACAAATGTGCTCCCAAAGCAAGCACAACAAAACAAATCTGCTCCTTTCCATAGACCAGCAATAATACGTAGTTCAATTGTCTAAACCAACCTGCTTACATACCTAGATAACACTCTTTCTCCCACTCCCTGTCCTGTCCTCAACTTAGTAACTCTTTCCTTTTGGATAAGTTCAGTCCCTTTTCCCGGTATCTACTGTACCCTTCAGATTCTGTTTTTTTCTTTCAGGTTCTCACACTGAAGAGACAATACAATGTTTGCACATGCAGGTCTGATTTATTTTTCTTAACAGTATGTTTCTCTAGTTGCATTCATTTACCTACAAAAGACTCAAATTTATCTTTATTTATTTATTTATTTATTTATTTATTTATTTTTGTGACCTGCTCAGCCTGCCCTAGGGCCAGGGCTGGCACTGCATGTGGTGCCAGGGATCCAACCATAGTCCCTGCACTTTGCCTGAGCTTGCCTAAGCAGTCACTTTAGAGTACTGAGCTATCTCACCAGCCCCATATCCTGTTTTATAGCTGAATTACACTCCATTGTATAAAGTACCACATCTTCTTTATCCATGCTTCAGTTGATGGGGATCTGGGTTGTTTTCAAACTTTAGCTATGACAAATTGTGCTGCTATAAACATTGGTGCACATATGTCACTGTCGTATGAGGTTTTCAGTTCTTCTGGAAAAATACCCAGGAGGGGAATAGCTGGCTTGAATGGGATTTCCACTACTAGCTTTTGAAGGAATTTCCACACTGATTTCCATAGTGGTTGTACCAGTCTGCACTCCCACCAAGAGTGGAGAAGCGTTTCTTTTTCTCCACAGCCTCTCCAGCATTTGCAATTGGCTGACTTCTTGATGTTAGCCATTCTTTCTGGGGTGAGATGGAATCTCAGTGTTATTTTAAATTGCATTTCTTAAATGACCAATGATGTTGAACCTTTTTTCATATATTTACTTCCCATTTGTATTTCTTCCTCTGAGAAGTGTATATTCATCTCAGATGCCCATTTTTGGTTTGGGTCTTTGAATTTGGGGGCCTGATTGTATAGCAATAGTCCATTTCTTTTCATTGCAATTCATATTTCATTATATGAACATGCTCTAGTTTGTTCATCTATTTCCTACTGGTGAGTTTTCTTCGTTTTTGAATTTGGAGAGATATAGATTTGAGACAAAAGCCTGATGTCCCAAGAGAGCAGGGAACACTGTACTGAGCCCGAGGAGGGTTGCTGTCTGTTTGCAAATTCCCGGAAAGCTAGGACCCAAAGCAGCAGATAACAGCTTCTCCTGCAGGAGCTCTGTCCTTTGATCCCTTGCTTGGGATGTTATCGGCTAGCATTTGTGTGAACCTAGTGTTAGGCAAATGGTGGAAGCCAATAGATATAGTAGTTTGTATTCACTTAGGTAATTATGCACATTCCTTAGTCTGCCTTTACCCCTCAATAAAAGTGAGATGCTTCTGAGGCTCTGGGCTCACTTGGAGAGAGACTAATCTCAGTGAGACCTCTGAAGCTACATTCATCAGGTCTTCCTGTTGTTTCTTTCGGCACCGACCAGTAACATACAACAGAATTTCATGAATAAAGCTGTCAGAAATATTCCTGTACAAGTCTTTTTAATGAATGTATGCCTTTGCTATTCTTGTGTATAGAGTTAATGGGTGATAGGGTAGAAATATGATTAGTTTTATAAGAAACTGTCAGAGTTTGTCCAAGTGTTCCTGCCACAATATGTGGTATTGCTTTATGTCCTTGACACTGGTGTTGTCCACTGCCTTCCATAAATTCCTGGGGGTCATGGAGGATTCATACTGATAGCTGTGACAGTAGTAATGATGGAGTGGCGGATAGCTCCCTAGCGCTTGCATTGTTCTTGGAAATCAGGCACCTTGGCTGTTGGGTCTGGTCTCAGCTCTGAGCACCCACCCTGAGCGTCTGTGATTGCCAGATGGAAGAGCTCCAGGCAGTGCTGATTTTTAGGCTGAAGCTCCTAGCACAAGATGGTCACTTCGGGTTTCTTTGTGTGTGGGGGGGATGCTTAACTTTGTGACACTGGAATTTTCCTTCAGCAGACAAACTTCTTAGGCCAGACTGCAATTGCTCTTCTTTCTTAGAGTTTTCGCTCAACAAAGCACTGATGATTTAAGTGTCAGAAGAGAGAGACTCCAAATAAACTGAAAAATTGCACTGGCCAAATAGCTCAGCGGATTAAAGCACCTGCAAACAGGCACAGGGGCTGAGAGTTTGATCCCTGGGTCTGCCTTGGCGCACTGAGATGGCAATTAAGACTAGGCATGGTGGCATGCGCCTGTAATCCCAGCTCTTGGGAGGCTGTAAACAGGCGGCTCACTATGAGTCTGATCTAGTAGTGAGACCCTGAGCAACGTGTAGACCCTTCCCTAAATATACAAAAATAAATAAATAAAATAAAATAAATAACAAATAAACTGCAAAATAAACATTTTTGAGGATGTCCGTCTTTCCTTTCTGCCATTGTGACTTTTCAAGGATATCAGTTTGTGGAGGTTGAATGAATGAAAAAATAAGCAGAGAGCTGGAAGAACCAAGCCGTGTATGTGTGTGTGTGTGTGTGTGTGTGTGTGTGTGTGTGTATCCCGCACTGGTCCCCACTCACATTGACCCATGACCTTGAATTTGGGGCCTCAGTTTCCCATCTTATAGAACAATGAGGCTGGAACCAATGAAATGTGTGGCTTTATGCCTATTTTTGAAATTTCAAAAATAACTTCCTTTTATTCTTTTAGAAGTTGAGAAGTTAAAGTTGGACGGTAATGCATTTTTTAAAAATTATAGAGTCCTTTAATATTTCCTACAACCCCTTTCACAGCTTCCTGAAAGTCTCTGATACAGTCACAGACCCAAGCCCCTCTTTAATAGCATGACTTAAGCCCATCATCCTTTTTTTTGTTTGTTTGTTTTTGGTGGAACCGGGGATTGACCTCAGGCCCTTGGGCTTGCCGGGGAAGCGCTTATTCCACTGAGCCATCTCCCGGCCCCCAGCCCACCATCCGTACACCCTTGAGTGTGTCAGATGCTGCAGGTCTCCCGATAGAAGCATTGCCCCTTATTTGGGGAGGTGCCCAGAGAGCTGGCATTTATCTTGCATTTGTTTGGGAATCTGAATGGACAGACTGGATGTTTACCCCGTAGTCGACCCCCCTCCCCACTGCCTTTCTCTACTACCCAGTTGTGTCTCTAATTGGATGTTAATGGCAGAGAGAAATGTGAGAAAGGATGTTTAAGCCCTGAGCTCGGCTGCAGGAACTCATTGTGAAGCAGGAAGGAAGGGACGGGAGTAGCTAGAGAGGATTGGCCTCAAGGCCAATAGCCCAAATCTCAGTTCAAACAAGATAAGGGTTGAGGAGATAGAATCTGCAGATAAAGGTGTTTTCCCTTGCACTGCCGCTAATGCCTTAAAGGTGTTCTCCCCCCCCCCCCCCGGGGGGAGGGCTTTTATTCCCTGCAGTCCCAGGATGAGAAAGTATCCTGGTCACAGAGGAAAGGCTTTCACTACCCACAACCCCACAGCCCCCAAATCCTGGCAAGCTGTAAGGTTTCGGGCACAAAATTCTCATGCAAACACACCAGGTGTCTCCTCGCATGGGCTGTGATTGTCGGTGCTAAACAGAGAGCGCTGCGGAGGAGACTGAAGGTCAAATGAAGGCAGAGAAACCGCAAAACAGCACGCCGCACCACCCAACTGCAAGCTAATTGGGAAGGAAAGGGTTTCAAACTGACAGACTGTGGTCTGATAACTGAAGTCTCACAGGGACCAAAGGTTCCTGTCATTTAAAGGAGTAGCGTTGCCTATTTAAATTGTGCAAACAAAAGAAATGAAAACCCCCTCGTGGGATGGGGAGTTCTATTAGCAGATATTACCACCCTCGCTTTTATGCCCTCCTGTGTCACAAACCGAACATGTGCCGCGTGTCCTCAGGCATTCATTGGTTAATTTACTTATTCAAAGTAAGGGAACAACAACAAAGCAACAAAAATCCCCCAACAAATTACACACTGGGGCGCAGACAGCATTAAGATGCAGCACACAATTTGATATGTGGCTTTTTAAAAGAAATGTGTTTGGTCTCAAATCGTATGTGTGTTAAACTCCAGAGAAAGTGGGAAGTTTATAATGGCTCTTCTGGGAATTGAAAAAAAAATTCTTTAAAGGTAGTATCTGAGTGAGAAGGAAGGTAAAGCGATAGTTTGTCAAGCAGGCAGCACCAGTCATGTTGGGCTTGACTTTAATCACCCCTCCCAGACCGACCGCATGGACGAAGCCTAGTCTTCTGTCCTATGGATGTGGTAACTGTTAATTGTATACTTAATTACAATCTTTGGTTTTGACGTCTTTATAGAAGGCCTACAAAAGTAGCTTTGTATATAGTTCCTTCTATTTAAAAGCTGAATTGTAGCGAGTGAAACAATACTTTAAACGGTATAAAGCTAATTTATAATGAGTGAATTAGCACATTAAACTTCCCATTCAGTTTGGTCTTCAAAGAAGACCATTCGACCAGCTCGGAGAACAGACACTGCTTTGTGCTTGGCGAGCAGGGTCCACATTTTGCTAAAAGGAACATGAAGATCCAGAAAGGTTAAAAACTTATTCAGGGCACTAAAGAAGCTGGGGATAGTATTCTAACCGATATTTTCCTCTGCTCTCAAGAACGAATTCATAGATGTTCCCATCTTGGACTCTGCCGGCCCTGTGGATTTTGTGATTTATTAATGTTTTTAGTCAGTATCTGATTCAATGGTTCACTTTAGTTTGATGACAGGTATCTGTGTTTAGAAGCAAACAGTATGAGCTGAAGTAAGAAAGTTATAATTCTGACTAGAGCTGTAGCTTGGTGGTAGAGACCATGTGAGGTGCCGCTAAATTGCTGCTGCTGCAAGAGCAGAGGAAAAGAAAGAAGGGAGGAAAGAAGGAAAAAAGGAAGGAAGGAAGGAAGGAAGGAAGGAAGGAAAAGGTATAAATTCAGTTGTTTCCTATTTTGTACTTCCAGAGAGAGTATTCTGTCTAGACCCGTGTTACCACTTCAACTACTACTCTACTACTACTACTGATAGTAATGATAAAAACAAAATATATATAAGGTAACAAAATTTGCCACTCTTGAAATTATTTTATCACTGAGATTTTCTTTATGGTTTGCCTTTATTGCTTAATCCTCACCTCAAAAGATTCTCCTAACTTGAGAACACAGAGAACCAAGAATTCCCAAAGCACCAAGTTATATTTATTGTGTTCTGTAGTATTTCACAGACTTTTCTATCTTATCCAGCAAAGATGACAAGTGGCACTGATGGGACCACTCTGGTCCTTATTAAAGGCACTGTGTGACACACATGGGGTTGTGATCAAGCTTTACTTGTGTAGCTCTACGCTGGTGTGTGAATCCTACTATTCCTGTGGGAAATATGGCTTCCCAGGAGAACTGAATTTTATGAAACAACGAGCCCTGAGATGAGTTACCAGATTTGTATGCAAAAAAAGAGTAATTTGAGGGGAAATGAGAACTTACCTGCCTTATAATTTCTTCCTTACCAATTTGTCACAGTACCAGAAATGACCAGGATTCACAGCCATTTCTTGGGTTTAAGGCTCCATGTCCAGGAGGTCCCTATTAAAATGCAAATATGTTACTCAGAAGGAGCTATTCATCAACCCACTTGCACCTTAGTGAGGATTAGTTTATCAGATCAGAGGAAAGAGAGTAAGGCCCTGAGGAACAGGAGATCCAGGGTCTTGTTTGATTGAAAAAGGGTCTGAGCAAAGTATTTTCAGTAGGGCTCTTTGTTCTCTTGCCTGTGTGTGCCTTGTTGAATGTTATCTGCTGCTGGCTTAAGTGCCCCTTGCTGCCACTACAGTCTGACTCTACCTCAGTGGTCCACTTCAATCCTTATCTTTTCCCTGGACCTGGCTACCGAGAAGCAAGTCTCTTCTAGCTGTGTCCCACACTTATACTCTCTGTGTCACCCATTAGTTGGTGACCTGGGAGAAGACAGTCACTGGGGTAAGCATACAGGCAGTGACTTTGACCTATTTATGTGGCACTGGGGAACCTGTTCTGTGGGTTTCTTTTGTTGTTGTTGGTTTTGCATTTTGGAGACAGTGTCTCACTATGTAGTTCGGGATGGCCTTGCACTCGCTTGGTAGCCCAGGCTGGTCCCCAACTCACAGTGATCCTCCTGCCTCAACCTCCAGAGTGCTGGCATTTGGGTGAGTGCCACCAAGCCTAGCGTTCTGATATTTTTACTTGGATTCTTCCCTTTGCCTCTTGCCTTTGAGTGGGTGACTTCTAGATCTTGGTTCTGGTTTGTTGCTCAGCTTATTGTCAACTGATCCAAAGGCCATGTGAGTGGTTACTCACCAAGAGCTGAATCTTTCAGATTCTGGGCCCTGGGTTTAGGTCCAGATAGACTTGGATCACTGGGGAATGGTCCAAGCTGTGGGTGGTAGTCTTACCTACACCCTTCAAAGTGGGACCTGATTT
>NW_004524579.1:1824948-1827539 GCF_000260255.1 Octodon degus
GACCTCCACTACCAATCCACAACTAGTCCCACCCAACTACTTCCACTATACAGCTATTTAGACCCTGTTCACTTCCTCAATAAACGAGACTTGATCAGAAAGCCTGTCTTGTCTCCGTCTCTCGTGTCTCTTGCCCTGTCTTTTTCATCCCCATTCCTCCTCCAGGTCATTACCCCATGTCTCGACTCGCGGGCCGAGTCAACAGCTCACTCTACATCCCTGATGGTTTTACGACTGTGGTTCTTTCTCCACAAGAACAACAACTGACTAACTAATGTATTCCATGTTGTGCTCTACAGAGGCCTAGATTTTGTTGGAGAACTCTGCTGTGGTGACCTGGGAGAAGGATAGTGACCCAGAAGGGGACTCTGGAGCCTCGAACTCTCCTTCCAAACAGCTTTGTTTTTCATGTTCTGTGCACTGGAATTCACTCAGCGATACTGTTTGCACAAAGAGATGTCCTACTGGCATTGCTTGAAAACCCACTGGACATGGTGTCTTTAAGTTTCTTTCCCACGCTAAAATTTAGATCCTGGCGTTTCTTGCATTTGTGACTTCCCGGGTCCTTTGCTTGGTACTGGCTGAGGTGTGTCATTGAGTTGAAGCTGTGGGTCTCTCTTACCTGTCTCCCTGAAGACCGTTTCTGCAACTGGGGATCTGCTGCATGTGTGCAGGGTCTAAATCCCTGGAATTAGAGCTGGGAAGCTGCTAGCTTGGGTGAGTTCTGCACATTCTGATGGCCTCCCTGAAGCCCAGGCCAGACTGTAGCTTCTGTTCTTAAGGCACTCACATCCAGGGATTCAAGGTTTCCTAAAAGAAAAGGCTGTTTCACAAAACAGGCCTCCAGAGTGGGGGGAGCAGACTCTGTCAGCCCAAAGTACATTGCCTGAAGGGGCCAGGGCTTGCTCAGGAGGAGGGAGGGGCTGCGGTTCAGCACCCTGTAACTGGCTCCTCGGTCGCTATGCTAATGAAGTGACCATCTGCATCACATAATTATCAGTGGTCTCCCCTGACTGAGCTCCATGTGCTGACACAGACTGGGGGGAGGTGCCCCTTGCTGGCCGCTGCGGCCCTGGGAGGAGAGGCTAGGGAGCAGACCTGGCCCCTTCTTTCACCGGGAGGCACGCAACCTGCTGGGTGGACAGGTGCTGGTGGTGCGATGTCCATGGGCAACGAAGCCTGCCTGTCCTACAAGCTGACATCTATATCTCCAGCTTTCTGGATCCTAAAGCTGACACGACATAAGGAATGTCACTGTCTATTACTCTATGTTCACATGTGTTGCCATGGCTTTGCAAGTCCTGGGAGCAAATGTCTCACTCACAACCACCTCGCACTCTAGCCTGCTGGGTAACCCCGCTGCAGTGGGCAGTGGGGGAGTCGCTAACTTCCGGCGTCGCCCTGCAATTGAGGGTGCTGCTTACCCTTCTCCGGAACGATACAAGTGATCATAAACTGTTTTATTTATTTATTTATTTATTTATTTATTTATTTATTTATTGTGGAACCGGGGATTGAACTCAGGCCCTTGGGCTTGCCAGGGAAGCACTTATTCCATGGAGCCATCTCCCCAGCCCCGTGAACTGGTTTTTGTGCTTGAAAATTCTAGCCACAATCACTTTCCCTTTGCTAACTAAATATGGGTAGCTTTTTGACCCGGTGTTGCACTTTGGTAGATTACAAGTTTCTCTCGTTTATTTTCAAAATGGTTGCTTGGGAACGCCGAGGCTAGCGCAGCGCGGTGCGGCTCTGCATGCGTGCACGCTCCTTCCTGTCTCAGCATCTCCTGGTTCTGACTTGTGCGTCCTGCCCAGTCTTTCTTCTCTGGCACTTTCTCCTGTCCTGAAAAAAATCTCTGGCCGCACGACTTGAGCCCCGGCTGGGCAGACATCCAGGTAAGTGTTTGCGGTGCTAAGTGGAGCTAGGACCCTGCGTGTCTGCTGAGAGAAGCTGAAAGGGCTGCTGGGGGCTGATCAGTGTTCTGCGCTGAGAAATGGTGGCAGGTGTGTTTCCATTTGCATTTGAAGATACAGCTTTAGGTCACTAGGAGGAGGCTTTTGTACTATCAGACCTCAGGTTCATCGATTTTAAATAAAGACATGTATGTGTTTGATGTGTATGTCTTTTAAAATAAGAAAGAAAATCTCTCCCTCTGTCTCTGACTCTGTCTCTGTCTCTGACTCTGTCTCTGTCTCTGTCTCTGTCTCTGTCTCTGTCTCTGTCTCCCACTCTCTCTTCCCCTGTCAATCACTCTTACAAACCCAGCACAAATATAACTTGTCTTTCTTCTTTTTAGGTAAGTAAACTTGAGGGTTTTCTGGGAAGAAAGAGAGACTACAAGCAGGACACATGCAGAGAAGAAAAATTATTAGTGAAATGACTAAATTTTTAATGAACTAATTCACATTAGCTTTCAATTCAGTTTAGATCACACAGTCCATTTAACTTTTTAATTTTTATTTATTTATTTTTGTGGCCTTGTGTATGTTGGAACTGTTCTTTTCCACTGAGCCACATGCTCACTCCCTTCCTTTGGCTTCTGTTTGTTTTCCATTTACATAGTTTTTTTTTTTTTTTTTTTTTTTTTTTTT
>NW_004524579.1:1827639-1834807 GCF_000260255.1 Octodon degus
ATCCAACCTCTTTCTTTCTTTCTTTCTTTCTTTCTTTCTTTCTTTCTTTCTTTCTTTCTTTCTTTCTTTGCCTGTGGCTGACCTTGTCTGCAATGAAAGCATTTGCAAAGCCACATGACTATCAAAATCACATGCTTTTTAGCAGCCTCCTTTTGGGGTGTGTGTGTGTGTGTGTGTGTGAGAGAGAGAGAGAGAGAGAGAGAGAGAGAGAGAGAGAGAGAGAGCACTTTTTGGTTTTGATGAATCATCCCTTAGCAGGCAGCTTTATTCTGCTTTCATACTAGATCAATTTTGAGATCTCAAACTGTGTATTGTAATTAGCAATGCAAACCTCCAGAGAATAATCTATTAAAGAACATACTAAATGGGCCTGGTAGAGGATTCCTGTAAGTTCTTTTTCTGAGTATTTGGTGCCCAAATTGAATGAGAAAACCACTCTTTAGATGGTGGAGTCTGATGTTGAAGTCTGTTTATTAATACGCACAGGCCAAAGGACAGCAGATTTCTCTTTTAAATTTAATGGTCTTTTATTAATTAGTCTACAGCATCACAGAGAATAAAAAATGCAGCTATAGTTCAGGAGAAAAAAATGTCTCTGTTGGGCCCATCTGGGGAGGCATTGAGACCCAATTTCCTTCTGCGGGTGCTCTCAGGGGTGGGCATTCTTATCTTTCTCCCTGGCCCTGTGGGTAAGTTCTGGTGTGGGTGAATCTGAGCAGGGCACCATATGGAGGAGCTCAGTGTCAACATAAAGGGATGCTGCATCTCTGGTGACAATTTGAATCCCTGATCAACACTTACTTGAACTTACCTCTTTGTACTAGTCATTTTCCTTTTGTCATAGTTTGAGTTGGGTTTTCTTACTTTTAGTGCATAGCTGTATGAATTACTATCTATAAAAGTAGCTTTGACCTATGAGAGAGACACTGGGATAGGGCAAGGCTTCATGGGATAAGACGACTAAGATCAACTGAGGTGATGAGCTAGGAGTGGCTAAAGATCCTTTGTGCTTTCTGTTGACTTTCCTATAATTAGGGTCTTGCTGTGTTGTTCACCTCCTTAAAGGAGTGAAATTCCCTCCTGGGGCTCTAGTGGCTCAGAGAGGTTGGCTGGAAGTAGCTGGTAGGACCAGTGCTTTCTTCCATCTTGGCTGTGGCTGAAAAGAGCCCAGGCAGGGTGCAGGAGAGAACAAGGCCCTGCCTCTGTTAGCTTGTCACGTGGGGGTTGGTAATGAAGTGGCCAGGGCACAACTTTCTCACTTATAAAGCAAGTAGGGTGGAAAAACTAAAAGCCCTGGAGGATCTGTGGCTTCATGGACTGAAGCCCAAGTTGCAGCAGCTTCTTCACCTACCCTGGCTGCCCCAACAGAGAGGAAGATCTGAGGATGCAGCATCCACCTCAGAACAGGCAGCCTGGGCGGTCACTGGGCTCCAGGGCCACCTGCACTGGCTGTTTTTTCGCTTTGTGAGTAGGACCGAAGGTTCAATAGGCAGCTGGAGTTTCTTGAGAGGGGAAAAAATGTTGTAGAGGAACCTCTTACCCCAGATATTTATTTGCAGAGGAAAGTGTGGAGAGCCAGCCTATTTGAAAGCACACCAACCAAGGCCTGTCTGAAGTTAGGAAACAAGGGAGTGGCTGGGCTGCTGCTCAGCCTGGGACCAGCTCAGGAGAAGGACAGCTGGGAGATGCAGAGAGGACGCTGCCTGCTCCTGAGCGCTCTAGCAGCTGCCCCTGCATTTCTGTGAGGGGGCTCAGTCCACAAGGTGAGCTCTACTCCTCCCTGGGAACAGCCGAGGAGGCACAGCCGGCACTGGGGCCCTTCGGCGACGTTGTCTGTGGGCTGTGACACACCAGCAGAAGTGGGCATCATCTGTCTTGGCCCCCGCCCCCCCCTTCTTCCTCCCCTCCTTCCTTTTTCTTCCTTTTGAAGCAATGGAGATTGAAACATCTTGGCCCTTTCTAAAAAAATTTTGAGACAGTCTCTCTAAGTTGTCAAGTTATTCATGCTGGGCTCAAGCTTGTGATCCTCCTGCCTCAGCCTCCCAGTGCTGGAATCACAGGTGTGTGCCACCATGCTCACTTCTTGGGTTCTTCTTAAAACTGAACTATAATGTACATCTTATAAATGCTGGCAATGTGCGCAACTCAGTGGATTTTAAAACAATATTTATAAGGTGGTACAGTCATCACCATTGTAGAATTCTGGGCTATTTCATCATCCCCCCAGAACCTCCATGCCATGAGCAGTTGCTTCTCACAACTCCCGATGCCTATGAATGGCCTTTCTGTGATTCTGACTGCTCTCGACTTTCATGTAAATAAAACCGTGCAGTCTGTGGCTTTCTGTGTCTGGCCTTCTTAAGCTCATCCATGTTGGAGGATTCTGAGTACTTGGGATGACTGAATACCACTTTAGTGTGGAGATACGCCACAGCTTGTTTATCATTTGGTGGCTGGTCGGATTGTTTGCACTTTGATGCTACCGGGAGTAAAGCTGCTACGGACGTCCCTGTGCTCGTTTTGTGGTCCTAAGTCTTTTTCATGTATCTAAATACAGCTCTGGGCTCAGGAGTGCTGGGTGTCTCAGTTACTTTTCTCTCATTGCTGGCACAAAACCCCCAACACCCAAAATTAAGGAAGAAAAGCTTTATTTAGCTCACAGTTTGTGGAGGTTTCAGTCCGTACTCGGCTGGCTCCAAGGCAGGGTGGCACGTGGCAGAGAACAGCGGCTCATGGTGGCAGAAAACAGCGAAAAAGAGAGAGCAAAAAGGCAGGAGCAGGCATGGCAGAGGCAGAGGCAGAGGCAGAGGCAAGCCTCACCCCCTTCCTTATACTGCAGTTAGGCTATCTGCGCCAGTGCGAGGGAGCACTCACACCTGTAATCCCAGCATTGGATCATGAGCTAATCCTCAAGTCTAGAAGCTGCCCTGATGACTGCACGAGGCTTTGGGGGCCAGCTAGGCACAAACCAAAGTGCAGGGTTGCATGGTAACTGTCTTGGCTGCTTTTCTATTGCAGGGACACAAGGCACAATACCAACAACTCTAAGGGGGAAGGTTTATTTTGGCTCACAGTAGGTTTCAGCTCACATTTGACTGGCTCCAAGGCAGGGTGGTATGGTAGAAGGGAAACAGCCCGTGGCATGGCAGTGGGAAGCAGAGAGGGGCATCAGGGCAGGGGTGAGGGAGATGGAGCCTTCCGGGCCACGCCCGCGGCCGCCACCTCCTCCACCCGGGTTCTACGCCCAGTGTTACATATAGCTATGGACTCTCCAGTGAACTGATCCATGGATGAGTCTCATAGCCCCATGATCCAAGCACCTCCCCAAAGCCCTACCTCTGAAGGCACCAGGCTGTGGGGGGCATGTTGAGATAGAAACTATGACAGCAGTGGCGTGCTGCTTGAGGACCTGCCACACTCACATATCCGTGTCTTTTTAACTGCAGAAGCATGAAGAAAAATAGATGTCGCTGTCATTGCTGGATGGGAGGGACAGTGCTCCAGTGTTATTCTCCACGTATCTCTCTTATGACATATTTGCTCATATCCTCATAGTGGGTAGCATGGAAAGTTTTGACACCAGAATTGGAAAGGACAGGCTCTTAAAGTTTCCTCATCTGTAAAATGTGTCCACTTTTGCTGAAGGTAGTGAAAAAGGCAGTGGCCCCTGAGCTCTTGCCAAAGGCCTGGGCAGCAGTGAGCCAGCACCGACTTGATGATGTTGTCCTTGGCCTTCTCTGAGCGAAGACTCATTGTCTTTGTTCTTTTTATGTCCAGGGTCTGGCAAGGGTCCTGACACTCAATAACTATGCAGTACTAGTTGCTCAATGCCTGTGAATGCCTGCGTGTAATAGGTTTTCAATAAATGACAGGCGGCGGAAGGAATGAATCAAAAAGAAAAGAGCATTGAATGTACAGGAAAATATTCTCCTTTGAAAATGTTCCCAACAGAAATGTTTTTCTTGGCGTGGAGACTCTGCCTCCTATCACTCATAGCAACATATGTGCAGCTGTCTCTTCCCCTTTGAAATTAATTGATCTTTGCTCAGGCAGTTGTCTGCCTCTTTAGAAGAGAAGCAGCCTTCTTTTTTTCAGAGTACTAATCACATAACAGTTTCCCCATCTCTCACCCTGGGGAGGCCGGCCGCGGGAGAGCCAGAGGAAGCCCGGCTGTCCTGTCCCAGTGCTCCTGTTCACTGCTTTCTGTCCTGGCATCCCAGGGCACGCTGGGATGCAGCTCTGGACATGCCAGGGACAGCCTGGTGCATTAGGAGATAAGACAGTTTAGTTTAAGACAAATTGAATGATTGCAGCCTCAAGTCTCAAGCAAAGAAACTTACTGTGTTTTTAAAAAGCCACAAAAGTTGGCTTGACTTGTGTAAAGATACACAGTCTTCCCTGAGCATGGAGTCTCTTACAGACAATTAAAGAAACATGGCCGCTGTTTATCTTAGTCAAGATCACTTAGGAATAGCAATCAACCTTTCTACTCTGAGCTAGGTTTGCTCTACAAGTGGCTCATACTGCCTAAGAAAGATGCAAGGATTTTTTTGGGAAAAGAATTTTTTTTTTTTTTTTTTTTTTTTTTGTAGTTAGCATAGGGTCTAACTACACAGATTGGACTCAGTGGTTCTCCTGTTTCCAGCCTTCCAAGAGCTGGGATTCTAGGCACGCACTATCATACCCAGCCTCAATCGCTGTCTCAGTGCACCCCAGGGCATGGGCTGGCATGACAGGCTGGGGATCGAACGCCAGTCCCTACATCTACCTAAGCAGGAGCTTTAGTCTGCTGAGCTTTCTGGCCAGCCCTCAGAAAAGAGATTTTTAAAGCATACAAATGATATATCAATAAGAATTGGGGCAAATTTCCATTTTTGAATGAAATGACTTTTTCCATGCTGCTTATAGAGGCCAGGCAAAGGGTGATTATTTACTTAACTCAGGTAGAAAAATCCTGTGGAGGGGAGGTCCAGTGCAGGGGAGTGCCCTGTGTTGCTGTGGATGATCTGTCCTCCTCGATTGGGCTCAAGTGCTTGGGTCCTTGTTTCTTCTTCCTTGGGAAGAGGAGGCTCATTCATTATTTCACCGCAGAATATGTCCCCGTGCTCTTGGGGGAGCAGGACAGGAACTCAGGGCCAGTGGTGAGGACACAGGGTCTGGGGAGGAGCTCCAGGGGTGCCTTAAATGGCCTATATGTTGTCATCCATCTGGGGTGATCCAGCTTTAAGTGGGAGAGATTGGGGGCTAATGTAAAATAAAGCCCTCTTTGTCCAAGAAGGTCTCTACACACATGCAGATTCAGACTCCACGAGGTCAGTGTGGAGCATCTGTTTGGCTGAGGGAGTAGGAGAACGCTTTCATTTGCCACCTTGGAAGAGCCCACGTTGTTTGGCCTTGGACAGCTTGTGGGGGGTGATAGAACGCTCCTGTTATATTTTCCCTTATTTGGGCAAGAAGTGCTGCAGCACCAATCCCCGCTTGCCTCGACATCTTCCTGTGGTCCTAGACCCCCACTACCAATCCACAACTAGTCCCACCCAACTACTTCCACTATACAGCTATTTAGACCCTGTTCACTTCCTCAATAAACGAGACTTGATCAGAAAGCCTGTCATGTCTCCATCGCTCGTGTCTCTTGCCCTGTCTTTTTCATCCCCGTTCCTCCACCAGGTCATTACCCCACGTCTCGACTCGCGGGCCGAGTCAAGTGGCGCCCCACGTGGAGGCCTGGCACGGAGGATTTAACAAGGGAGCCGTTCGAGAGCCCGGTACGAAGCAGATAGTGAAAGTAAATTCCGAGGCCAACGCCGTGCGAGGGCCTGCTGCGCTGCTTGAGCCACGGTGAGTGAACGGCAACCCCCTTACCCTTCCCGGCATGGGTCAAGAATTAAGCAAGCATGAACTGTTTTAGAAAGCCTCAGTAAGGTACTCAAGACACGAGAGATTAAGGTTAAAAAAAAAAAGAGTTATTACAGCATTTTAAGTTTATTCATGAGGTTTGCCCGTGGTTCCCATTGGAGGGCACGATCAGTTCTAAAAGATAAAAACGAGTGGGCGATGCATTACAAGATTATTATAGAGTTTTTGGCCTTGAAAAAGTCCCAATCACAGCATTTTCATACTGGGGCTTGATTGATGAGATTTTTATGCAGTGACATAGAGACCCTTTGGTTGGAGAAATGATTACCCACGGAGAAGCTGTCCTGCGTAACTCCAATAGGCCCACTCCGGCCCCTTCCCAGGCTGGTTTAGAGGTCTCCTCTCTCCATGGTGAGGAGGCAAATGAAGTGTTAACCAAACCCCAAGATAACAAACAGCTTCCACCTTCCCCTAATGAGCAGCTGCCGCCTCCCCCTTCTGAACTTTTGCCACCTCCTCTGCCCAAGGCTCCTCTCCTAACCCATTACAAATCTTTGTATCCCGACCTTACTACTTTACAAGAGGTCAATTGGGAAGACTTAGCCAAAGAGGCTTCCAAAAACCGTCCTGACCCCGTTGCAGCACCAGTTGCTACAAAACCACCTCCTGATAATAATGAACTGTCCAAATTTGCTTCTAAATCTTTCAATGTGCTTTTGGACCTGGAAAATCGACTGTTTGAGAAGCTTACATTACATTTACAATCTTTGCAGGCTGATCAGACATGTGGCACCCCTAAGATGGCACCTGGGCTCAGTAGGCCCTTGCCTAAAATGGCTCCTGAACATGATAAGCCCCCGCCCAAAATAGCATTTCCGGTTTCAGAAGTGATGGCCTCCAGTCAAATGAATTGGAGTATGTTCCCTGTGTGAGGCTCAACCCAAAAGGAGAAATAAAGAAAAAAAAAAAAAAGATCAAATAAATCTATAGTGATTACTAAAGCCAGTGGGAAAACTGGCTGTAGACACCTTTGACACTTACTGGTTAAAATAAATAAATAAAAAATAAAAAATAAAAAAAACGGGTATGTTAAGAGGAAAGGAAGGAAGAGCAGTTTAAGAGTAGCAAGATGCCAGAATAAAGGAAGATCTAAATGAGTAACAGATGAGATAATTATAAGTATAGTTAGAGAGATTTATAACAAACTGTCAGACTCCATAAATAAAGGGATCTAAGAGCTAGTAAGTTATGATTGCTAGGTATCAAAAAGGTTTATAAATGTACCTATTAGCTCGAATGTTCATGCTTT
>NW_004524579.1:1840018-1847709 GCF_000260255.1 Octodon degus
TTTGTATTATTTAGGGAAGGGTCTGCTGGGTGTTCAGGGTCTCACTCCTAGATCGGACTCGTAGTGATCTGCCTGTTTACAGCCTCCCAAGAGCTGGGATCACAGGCACACTCTACCATGTACATAGTTCTTCTACATCACTTTCTTTGGTTCTTCCGACAAAGTTGAAAGAAGACGACATTATAACTTTTAGCTCAGGAAGTAGAGTTCTGACAGATCTAAGAAGCTTGACCAAACATAACAGTGATTTTCAATTTCAGGTCTTTAAAAACAATAGAAAATTAGTGTAGAATTTGTATTTGTTTCTTAGATACGTTGAAAAAATTCATTAAAAATTCTTTATGTTTTCAGGGTTTTTTTTCATGAGAAGAGACTTAAAACTATTGATTAAATTCTTTGCTGTTTATAGGGCTGTTCAAGTTATCAATTTCTTTTTGAATGAGATTTAGTAGTTTATGGCTTTCAAGTAAATTTTTAAAAATGTATTTAGAATTGGTCTACAGTGTCTCACTACACAGATAGGAGTATCTGTGGTCCTTCTTATTTTTCAGCCTCCCAAGTGCTGGGATTACAGGCGCGTGCCATCACGTCCAGTCTCAATCACTGTCTCAGCGCACCCCGGGGGCGGGGCCAGCATGCATCTGGGGATTGAACCCCAGTCCCTGTGTCTGCCTAAATAGGCACTTTAGTCTGCTGGCTTTCAAATAATTTTACATTTCTTCTAAGTTGCCAATATGCTGTCATCTTGTTTACTGCAGTCTCTTAGCATTTTTGTGGTAGCTGTAGGATCTGTGGTGATGTTCTGTTTTATGCCAGATGCTGGTGGCTTATGTCTCCTCTTTTTGTTCTCATCAGATTGGCTAGAAGTTTCTCAATATTTTATATTTATTTATTTTTGTATTTTGGGGAAGGGCCTACAGGGTGTTCAGGGTCTCACTACTAGATCAGACCTATAGTGATCCGCCTGAACAGTAAAAATCAAAATGGCACAGCATATATCGTAAATAAGTGAAAAACAACTGTATGTGTAACAGAAAGACAAAGCAGTGGCACATTAAACCAAAACTGGCTGAGTACAAAAGGATGACTGTCTATTGCATAGTAAATAAACTTGAAACGGTTCCAAGGGAGACAAGATGATGGAGAGGGAGATGATGGAGAGGCCACCATGAAGGTGCAGGCTGGGCTTCCTGCTGACCTTTGCTGTGAAGCTGTGAAGGGACGGGAGAGGGAACGAGCTGATGAGCTGGAAGTGCTCGGCCACTTGGGATTTGCCACGTCTGGTACTGAACGGTTATTATTGCCTCAAGTGTTCAGATGTAAATTTTGCACACAAATTCTTTCAACTACAAAATTGAAATTCATGAGAAATTGGAAGCTTAAACTGAAATGTAGCTGAGTGTTTACATACACAATGATGCTAGTTTTTCACATTCTTTTAAAGTTAAAAAAGGGGCAAAAAGGTGAGCAAGGAAGGAGGAATAGTTACCAAAGCCAGCAGAGAGATGGACTACACAGTTATCTGGTATGATATAAAGACGTCTGATCCTGTTTACAGCCTCCCAAGAGCTGGATTATAGGCATGTGCCACCACACCTAGTCTCAGCTGCCATCTCAGCATGCTCCTGGGGCTGGGCTGTCATGGCAGTCCTAGGGATCAAACCCCCGGCCCCTGAGCCTGCTTGCAGATGCTTTAATCTGCTGAGCTATTTGGCTGGCCCTTATCAATATTTAAAAAAAAGAAAAACTTTGTTTAACTTTTTTCTGGTTTCAATTTAATTTCTCTATGTGTGTGAGTGAATATGTGTGTGTGTGAATGTGTATGAGTGCAGGTGTGTGTGAATGTGTGTGCAAATGTGTGTATATATATGCGTGTGTTAATATATGTGTCCGTGTGTATGTATGTGTACAAGCATGCATGTAGGACTGTCATACAGCCTAGTATGATCTACTCTGGTGATTTTTCTGGGTGTACCATAAAAAATACACATTCTGCTGGTGCCGTTGGATGAAATTAATGCTGTTTATTATCTTTCATTTGTTTTGTTTTTTGAGACGGGGTCTCTCTTTGTATTGCAGGCTAGCTTTGAACTCACTGTGTTGCTCAGGCTGTCCTTGAGCTCAAGGCAATCCATTTACCTTTGTCTCATAAATGCTGGAATTATATGCATGTGTCACTATGCCCAGCTGTTTAAATCTATTGTAACTCTTTTCTTTGGTGTATGTGTTCTATTAATTGCTAAGAGAATAATATTGAACTCTCTAAGTATAATTGTAGATTTGTCTGTTTTTCCCTTTGAATTTTATCAATTTTTCTTTGCATATTTTGAAACTCTGCTACTACTTAGATACACTTAGGGTTATTATGTGCTCTTGATAAAATGTCTCCACATCCTATAATACTCTGTATTCTAAAATCTCCCTTGTCTGGTATACCGGACAACTTTTTAGTATACCTTATCTTTCTTTTGATTAGTGTTTTCATGTACATCAGTTTTTATCCTTTTGTTTTTAACTCTTCCATATCTTTATACTTAAAGTAACTTTCTTGAAGTCAATATATAATGGGGTCTTGATTTTTAATCTAATCTGAGAGTCACTGCCTTTTAACTGCAGTGTTTGGGCCACTTATATTTCATGTAATTATCCATTTGATTGAGTTTGAATCTTTCATATTGCCACTTGTTTTCTATCTATCCCATCTGTTTTTTGTTCTTTTAATCTTCTTCCTTTGTTTATCTTAGAGTAATTTATTTTTATGCCTACATTTTATCTTTGCTTTTCACCACTAGCTCTACTTTTTTCATTATAGTGTCATTATTTATTGATTGCAAAATCTTTGTTAGTCTTATCACCAGTATTATTTCTTTGCCTACTTCCATGGATTAGCTTTTCTATTTTTACAGAACATATTTCTTAGCTTTTTATTTATGCACACTGTTTTCATATTGTTGCTTGGTGAGTTTTATTGTATCCTTAAAGGTGTTGAATTTTGTCCTGGCAGACTTCTGTTAAGTGACATTGAATTACTTTGCCTATCAAAAAGGATAGATCCAGAGTAACCTTTAGTTTAGGTCTAAGTGAGTCCCGTTATTAAGGCAATGTCCTTTGATGAGTCTACCCAGGACCCATGTTATAAGATGTTACTACTTCGTCTGCTGGGACACAGCCTATTCTCAGCTCCATGGAACATCAGTAGGAAACGATTCTCCATGTTCACTTCTTGTTCGTTAATCTCGGACCCTGGAAATATCTCCTGCTGTATGTGCAGTTCAGGACCCAGCCAGATGGGAGACAATGCTCCTACCATTGCCTGGATTTCTCTCACTGTGCAGTTCAGTTACTTCTGCTTCTCTGCTCCTCAACTTGTAGTTTTGTTGGCTTTTCTGAGGTCTGATTTCTGTCTTCTCACCTCACCGGAGCTGCTGGTCTTTGCTTGGGTTTGCTGGTGAAGAAAGCCTTTTTTTTTCGAACGAAATTATTGTTCTCTTGGTGACTGCAGTTCTACGCTTGTTGTGTGATAAGGTCTAGAACAAGTCAGAGGTGTGGTCTTGGCTTTTTTCTTGTTTAAAACAGAAAGGCAAGGGGCGTGCTCCTTAGCTCAGTTCTTTAAGTGGCTGCTTCAACAAAGCAGTCAGGCTCTGGTTGCTGTGGTTCGATTCCTACACCTCAAGCCAGCCAAACCTGCCCTGAAGGCATTTGGAGCAAAAAACAAAAAACAAAACAAAGCAAAAAAACAGAAAGGCAAATTCAGGTTCTTTGCTGTGTCTATAAGCATGAGTCCTCTTTTATTCATTTATTAAAAAAAATGTATTTAGCACAGGGTCTACAGAGTCTTACTACACAGATCGGACTCATAGTGATCCTCCTGTTTTCAGCCTCCCCAGTGCTGGGATAACAGGCATATGCCACCATGCTTAATTTCAGTTGCCATCTCAGTGCACCCTGGGGGGCAGGGCTGGCAAGGCATACTGGGGATTGAAGCCCGGTCCCTGTGCCTGCCTAAGTAGGCACTTTAGTACACTGAGCTATCTGGCTGGCCCATTTTTATTCATTATTTTCTCTTAAAACATTATTTTAGAATTGGAAAAATAATAAGAACAGAGGAAATTTAAAAGTAAACCCTTTATCTTCCATTATTTTTCTTCCTCAAAGAGCCCGCATTGAAACATAGGTATTGTAGAATCCCAAGACATTTTAAGTTCACATTTTCTTTTTTAATTTTATTTATTTATTTATTTGTGTGTGTGTGTGTGGCCAGCTCAGCCCACCAGGGGGCGGGGCTGGCTGACATGTGGGGCTGGGGAATTGAACAGCGGTCCCTTGTGCTTTGCTAAGCTTGTTCTAACTAGGTGCTTTAGACCACTGAGCCATCTCACCAGCCCCTAAGTTCACATTTTCTGACAAATGGACTAAAACCAAAAAAGGTACATTAAGTCCCTTTATTACACTCTGAATTTTTCATGCCATGTGGCACTTGTCTCTATAAACAGTTGATAGTGTAGACAGATACCTCTGGTGGCCCCCAGAAATGGTCATATTCTTTGATTTGACCAGTTTGCATTTGTTTCTGAGTAGTGCGAAGGCCAGCAGTTGCTCCTTGGCCTCTGTGAGGGTTCACCAGGGTGTCAGTGAAAACACTCAATGTCAAATATCGCTGATGACATCAGAAAAGCCCAGGAAATGATGTTCTCAAAAACTTTCATCCAAGGCCACCAAAGACAATGTGAAGTGAGTGTATCTCTGTGAGGAGGACATGTTGAAGCAGCCAGTTATAAGCATTTTATCAAAATCTCATATATTGGGGCTGGGGAGATGGCTCAGTGAAATAAGTGCTTCTCTGGCAAGCACAAGGGCCTGAGTTCAATCCCCGGTCCCACCAAAAAAAAAAAAAAAATCTCATATATTATATTAAAATTAGGAAGAAACTCATGCATGTAACTGTATGTGCATCATATTTTGACATCATATATCCTTTGTGATCAGTGGTGGTGTGCACCACAGTATCCCGGTTCTGTCTCTACCACCACACTGATAATTTGGAGGGCTGGTTCTGCATACGGAACTCTGCTATGTCAAAACCTCTGCTTCTGTCAGCCACCTGTGAGGTAAGACTTTTTTTTCTGGCTCTTACCATGTTGCACAGGTTGTCCTTGAATGCTTGAGCTCAGGCCCTCCTTCTGCCTCAGCCTCCTGACCAGCTGCCACTATTTCTGCCTTAACAATGACATTTTCAGTCTCTCCTCCCTCCTGCCTTAACAATGCAGCAGAGTGCAAGTTGATAACTGGTTATGTTATTTTTATTTGTAAGTGACTATCTGCTCAGCTGGCCCCATGAACGGATGCCTTTTCCATGGCCAGATTATAAATAGCATGTGCTGACAATGTCCGGAGTGTCTCTTGAATTTAATTCCCCCCAGGGGCTAGCACAGTGCTAGAGAGAGACAAGACGCAGGGCTTTTAGTGATTTATGTAGTTAGATCAAATTATGGCGGAGGAGTTCTGAGTGTTATCCAGGCCATGAAGGATTAACTGATTTCATTTAACTGGTTTTTCTCTTGAGCCTTGTTGTATGGGCTTCTATATTTCCACCTCTCCTTCTTACCTGCACGGAGTGGTAGCAGGAGGAGGGGATTAAGAAGGGGCATAAGTGGTCAGGTCTACAGCTCCTGTGTGCCCAGTGCAGAGGACAGACCCAAGCAGGTTTTCCATGTGCCCTGCAAATGTCTTTGGTGGCACAGGAGACCCAGAGTCACTGCTGTCACTTTCCTAATGGAAAACAGCAACTTGGAGAGTTACACAATTAGTCCTTGGTGATGGAGTAGAGTTGAGGGAGGGAGAAGACAACTTCCTTAATCCCTCTGCTCTTACTATTGTGCTGCCCGTGTGGTCCAAAAATTCAACCAAGAGACATTTGTTCCTTAAGAACACACAGATTTGCCTCTTAAAAGGGAACATACTCTGCCAAGTGAATATGTCAATTTCAGATATTTGGCTAAATAAAGAAAGAAAAGGGATAGAGTTAGTCCTCATAGCACAAGCCTGCAGCTCGGTCACAGCACCTTCCTCATTCTTCAGAGGCACTCACTCTGCCTGAGTCTGTTTTCTTTGGGGCAGATCTTAGATATGTTTATCCCACAGTAACAAAGAGCTAATGGCCTTGCAAGGATTGGTTGTTAGAATTCTAGGCGTGTGTCGGTCAGCTTTCCCATTGCTGAGACAAAATGCCTGATTCGTTAGCATAAAGAAGGGAAAGATTTGCTGGGTGGACAATTTCTGAGAGTTGGGTCCATGGTTGGCTGGCTCCAGCACTGTAAGTCTGAGGTGAGGTGGAACGTCAGGGTCAGAAGGTGAACCAAAGCTGCCCACTTCATGGTGGCCAGAAGCAGAGATGTGAGGAGCCTGAGGAGGAGCTGTTCCCTCCAATGGCCTGGTCCCAGTGGGCTACATCCTCCCCCCCAACTCCATCTCCTCCCACTGGGTTCCTCCTCCCCCTAGTCCCACCTCCTTCGCCTGAGATCCTCCCTCTCCCCTTGGGCCCCTCCTCCCCCTGGACCATACCTCCTCCCCCTGCTCCCCACCTCCTCTCCCTGCTCCCCACCTCCTCCCCTCTGCTCCCCACCTCCTCACTCTAGCCCCACCTCCTTCCCCTGAGTCCCACCTCCTACCCCTGGGCCACACCTTCTCCCTCTGGCCTCCTCCTCCTCCCCCTGCTCCCCACCTCCTTCCCCTGGGTTCCTCCTCCTCCTCCTGCACCCCACTTCCTCCCTCTGGGCTCCTCCTCTTCCTCACAGCACACTCAGCTCTGAACTTATCAATGGCCCAATCACTGGGGAGCACACTGCTGCTGTGATCCAGTCACCTTCCACAAACCCTATGCTTAGACATGTGCGACTTTGGGGGCAAGTTTATTGAGATTTAAGCCATAATTAAGTTTTACTTTCAACCATGTGGCAAAGTATCCCTTTAAAAATTTTACGCACAACCTTGTAGTATGAAATAAGCTACTGTAGCTGTGTAGACCACATGACACCTCACAAACAAAGCCACTCCACTAATGGAGCCATAGACACCTAAGAAGCACACTGGATGACTTTTCACGAATTTTTTTCCTCAAAGTTTGTCATGTGTTGAAAAACTAGAAGAGCACCTGTATTCCAGAAAAGACACTTTGATTCAGATTCTGGCCTGGCTAATCTCTTTCTCTTTCTTTCTTTCTTTCTTTCTTTCTTTCTTTCTTTCTTTCTTTCTTTCTTTCTTTCTTTCTTTCTTTCTTTCTTTCTTTTCTTTCTTTTTCTTTCTTTCTTTCTCCTTTCTTTCTTTCTTTCTTTCTTTCTTTCTTCCTTTCTTTCTTTCTTTCTTTCTTTCTTTCTTTCTTTCTTTCTTTCTTTCTTTGCTTTTTTCCCAATAATTTTATTGAGAACCAAATATCAATGAGACAGTTTCAAATCCAATTAGTAGGACAGTTTCAATAATTAACACATCACACATTGTTGTCTTAGTGGTTATTCATTGTACAAGAGGCAGACATGATATCTTGTTTACGAATGCTATTACAACAAATCTTTCTATTCATTGAATTAAGAGAATGTATCTGTATGTCTATCCTATTTTTTCCATAATTTTATTAAGAAACAAATGGCAATGAGACAGTTTCAAACCAAATTGGTAGGACAGTTTCAATAATTAAC
>NW_004524579.1:1850224-1851842 GCF_000260255.1 Octodon degus
TTTTTTTTTTGCGGAACTGGGGATTGAACTCAGGCCCTTGCACTTGCCAGGCAAGCATTTATTCTACTGAGCTATCTCCCTGGCTCCTCCGTTCTGTTTTCCTAATGTGTGAGTTCACAGCTATGAATTTCCCTCTGAGAGCTGCTTTCATGGCATCCCATAAATCATGATAAGTTGTGCTTGAATTTTCATAGAATTGTAGATAGTTTTGAATTTCTTGTTTAATTTCATCTGTGACCCATTGGTTGCTGAGTAGGATGGCATTTAATTTCCATGTATTTAAGGATTTTTTCTGGTTTCTTTTGTCATTTATTTCCAGTTTCATTGAACTGTGGTCAGATAATGTGCATGGGATAATTTCTGTTTTCTTGCATATATTTAAGCATTACCTATGGACCAGTATGTGGTCTATTTTAGAAAATGACCCATGTGCAGCTGAGAAAAATGTGTATTCAGCTGTGCTTGGGTGGAACACTCTGTATATGTCCACCAAGTCCATTTGTGTCAAGCTCTGGTTCGGTTCTTGTATTTCTTTGCTAAGTTTTTGTCTGGTTGACCTATCTTTTGGGGATAAGGGGTTGTTAAGGTCTCCTGTTACATTTGTGGTATTGGATATTAAATTTTTTTATGTCCATTAATATTTGCTTTATGTAGTTGCGTGCTCCCGTGTTTGGTGCATACATATAGATGTGTGTTACCTCTTCCTCTTGAATTTTTCACCTAACCAGTATATAATGGTCTTCTTTTTTTCACTTGATCATTGTTGGTTTGAAGTTGAGACTGTCTAAGAATAGGATTCCTACTCCTGCTTTTTCTGAGGTGCTGGGGCATATAGTATTGTGTTCCATACTTTGACTTTCAGCCTGTGAATGTCTTTATGAGTTAAATGTGTTTCTTGTGTACAGTATATTGTTGGAATTTTTTTCCTAATCCACTGTGCCAGTCTATTTGTCTTAATTGGTGAATTGAGTCCATTTACATTGATGATTATAGTTGAGATGTATTGACTTATGATTGATATGTTGTTTACCTATTGTCCTTTACTCCTTTTTCTTCTGTGCTTATTTACTTGCCCTATTTAGTTGGTTGCTTCCGATCTCATTCATGGAGTTCTGATCATTTTGGTCCCTCTCTAGAACATCTTTAAGTAGCTTGCATAGGGTTGGCTTTGTCATCATGAAATTCTTTAGTTGTTCTTTGTCATGAGAGTATTTCACTTCTCCATCAAACTTGAAAGAGAGTTTTGCAGCATATAGTAGTGTGGGCTGGAATTTGTTTTCATAAAGGACTTGAAGTACTCTGCTCCATACTCTTCTTGCCTTCATGGTTTGTGAAGAGAAGTCGGCCATAATTCTGATGAGTTTTCCTTTGAATGTGATCTGCTTCTTTTCTCTAGTGGCTTTCAGTATATTATCCTTGTTTTGAATTTCTGGGATCTTAACTATTATATGTCTTAGTGTGTTTTTAATTGAGTTGAGGTTACTTGGCATTCTGTATGCTTTGGTTACCTGAATGTCAGATTGTTTCCTCATATTTGGGAAATTTTCTGCTATTACTTCTGCCCATATCTTTTTAATGCCATTTGTATTGACTCCTTGTTTCTCATTAATGCCTATTA
>NW_004524579.1:1852223-1900461 GCF_000260255.1 Octodon degus
GAATTCTTTTTTTATTTCAGAAAATAATTCTGCTCTGAGTTCCTGTATAACTTCTGCTGTTGCTTATTTACTATTGACGCTATTAATTCATACATTTGAGTCCTCTGCACTTGTTATGCGTGGGCATTGAGTTTCCTCCATATGTTTCTGCATTTGATTCTTTACTGCAGATGTTGTTAATTCAGGGATTTCTTTTTTCATTTGCAATCTGAGTTCCTGTATACCTTTCTGCAGCTGTTTCTTTATTTCAGAAACCATTGATTCATTGCTTTCAGCTGTGTCATTCCCAATTTATTCTGTGTTAGTGTCCTCTGCACTTTGTTATGGGTGGGCTTGGGTTCTGAGATTGCATTTTGCTCCTTGTCATTGCCATTTTGTGTAGCACTGTCTTCTGACCTTTGTTGTAGAGCTTTGATGCAGTTGTAACCTTAGCACCTACTGAAGTTCAGGTGCAGATCTACAACGTTTGGATTGATTCAGCTGTGCCTGGCTTGGGTCTGGCTGCTGTGCTCAGCTCCTTCATGCTGCTACCCTTGGAGTTGAACCTGTTTTGCCCTCTCGCAAGATGTTCTGCCCCTGGACTAGCTGGGTGGTTCTGTCCCCTACACTCTCTGCAGGGATTGCAACTGCAGGGTTTCATCCCAGCATGTGTGCCAGGCCTGAGCTGAGTCTGGAAGGGACAAGTTGGAGTAGCGGGGAGAGGCAGCTCTCCCACACACTCACTGGGCCTGGACTAGGACTGGATCTGGGGGTTCCCAGAACATGACAGAAATTCCTACTCTGTGGGCGGGGTGTGTGTGGGTACTATGGAGTGATGGGGGGTGTCCCAAGATGGTGAATGAGGGTGTCACCCACGCTGCTGGTGTGACCAGTACGTCAGACCAGCACAGGGTAGCAAGAAGCTCTCCCACACACTCACTGGGCCTGGGCTAGGACTGGCTCTGGGGGTTCCCGGAATATGGCAGATATTCTGGTTAATCTTTTTTATGCTGTTACTTCACATATCCAGTTCGCAATTAGTCAAGTTGTGTGCTTCTGAATTTTTCAATGGTCAAAATGCAACATCTGGCAGGTGGCAGCAAAGGGGAAAATAAGTTGCTTTTTCTTAGACCATAAGTTTTTCTATTTTGCATGTCTACCCTTAGACAAATGCTTCACACAGCCAGGCCCATCCTAAGCTACTAAACGGTGACTTTTATTCAAACAAAGGTTATTATTGTAATTGCAATCTGCAAAAGTATAAAGCTTGGTTAAGATTAGAGGAATAACTTCAGCCAGATTTTTATTTGGAAGCTGTATTTCTGTTATTTTGAAAATGTACCCCAATTTTCCCAGGGGAAGTTATCTTTTCACACTTAGTAAGAAATGAGGGGTTTAAATATTGGAGCTGAGCTGCCTACCAGAGTAGTACCTCACCAGTGTGGTACTGAACCTGTGAAGTGTGACATAGATGTATGGCATGGTCATAGAGCTCTTTCCAAAGTGTGGATTTACTTATCATCCTCCGAAAAAGCAGGAGTCAAAGGGGTGTGGCCAGTGCTGAGGGGCACAAAGCCACAGGAGGACTGAGCCGAACAGCATGTGGTTTCTGAATGCTGTGAGGCTGGCCTCAGGATGTCAGAGAATGGGACAAACATGGCACCTTTTGTGATTCCTTTGGGATATGTTTGGGTCTTTACTCTTTAGACTAACATTGTTTGAGAGAAATACAACATGAACCATGTACGTAGTTTAAAATTTTCCCATAGACATATTAAAAAATGAAGTTGACATTAATAAATATATTTTATTTAATCTACCAGATACTAAATACTATCAGTTAAAATGTAATCAATGTAAAAATTAGTGAGCTATTTTATGAACTCCTTTGTACCAGGTCTTTGAAATATGTTTTATGTTTTATATTTACAGCCTGTCATTCTGGTCTCCTACCTACATACTGCTTGTCATGTCATATCAATTATTGCTATACTGTCTCTCAAGTAAATTTTTTTTAAAAAGATAATTAATGAAAACAAGAGACAAGGAAAAAATGTCATAGGACTGTCCTGCTACAATGCTATATATATGGTTAAATTTCTAAATTTCTGTGTAAAAACATGTAATTGTTTATTCCTATTTTTAAAATATTTTTTGTTTCCTTTCTTTTTTTCTTCACATTCTGTAGGGATTTCAAGTTTAACTTATCAATACTTGATGGGAAATACCTGTTCCATGCTATGTCTAAGATGTTTGATATTCAGACAGATAGATTCAACTGCCTGTTAAAAGGTAATGATATCATTAAGCTTCTCTTCTGGATGGTTAACAACTTAAGTTGCAGACCAAAAATTAGAGAAAAAGAAGGGCTACAAGAACAGCCAACATTTTGGCTCTAGCCTTTCAAGGTCAGTGAGGACTCAAGACATAAGGGAACCTGTACTGTAACATCCTGTAACTCAGTGATGTCCCAAATTTTCTGATCAAGGAGATTATGGGGAGACAGAGGAAAGTGATCAGTGATGTAGAGTGTATCTAAGGAGAGTCACATGGAGAGAAAACATTCTCTCAGGCTTTCACAGAGAGCAAATTGGTCAAGCAATGGCCGTGTCTCGTTCACATGGTTGAGGATCTACAAACTGCTGTATAGGGTTTCGTGCTAAATCCTGAGGGGATTTGAATGATCTTGTCAGATAGCAAAAGTTACATTTCTTGTTATATAGGTCTTGCTTTATCTTGGTTTTAATCATCCAGCAGAAAAGTATAATAATAAAGTATGAAAAGTAAGCCATATTAATATGTTGAGCTATAAAAGGCTCAAGTCAACAACTTCTGACATTGCCAGTCCTATGGACAATCCAATACTAATATGGACTACTGGATTATATTGGATTATTTTGCTGAATTTATGTATCTACAATATTTAAATGGCAATGTAAAACCCATCTCTGACTAAGTAAACAAAAAAAAGAGGATACAAATGAAGGACCATTTTGTATCTAAATACACAAAACAGAATAGATATACAACTACTTTCTCTTAATTCAATGAGAAGAAAGATTTGCACTAATAGTGTTTGGACAGGATATCATGTCTACATCTTGTACTATGAATAACCACTACAAAGACAATGGTATGCAATGTATTAATTATTGAAATTGTCTTGTCAATCAGTTTTGAAACTGTCTCATTGCTATTTGTTTCTCAATAAAATTAATAAAACAAGAAAACATAAAAAATAAAAAATGTTTTATGCTTACAGTACATCTCAGCCTGTGCTCCTGTCCAACACTGGAACATCCCATGTGGCCAATGGCTACTGCACTGGAGGACAGAAGTGTCTTGGCTTCACACTGTGATCAGTAAAGGGGAGACACTTTTAGTTATATTCTAGTATATTATATATTACGCTAAAATGTAACTGTGGGCTTCTAAGAACCTTGTAAGAGTATATTAATGTACATCTCTAGAAACCTCATTTGAAGGAAAAGAGCAAAGAACTATTTTTCTATTGTTCACCTGAACCACACCAGCAACTGTGCTAGTTGCTTTTCACCTATGATCTCATTAACTCCCCACAATAACCTGATGGGTGGCATTATGGGTTCCTTTCAGCAAAACTTGAGATGTAGAAGGAGCAGGATGCAACTCATGGCAACACAGTGATGAATTTCCAGGGGAACTCGCATGGTGTTCTTACTGAGCCAGTCCAGGCTGTCTAACTAGCTGGCATCGCCTTGTTCATCCTGCAATCTCAGCTCGCCCTGTGCCCAAGTAGATTCAACCTTTGATTTAATCATTAGGCTCTCTAACATAATGAACCATGCACATTGAATGATTTCCATGTGCAGGTTTGTTCTTTTTTTTAATTTTAGTGAACGGTCTACAGGGTTTTCAGGGTCTCACTACTAGATCGGACTTGTAGTAATCCACCTACTTACAGCTGCCCAAGAGCTGGAATTACAGGCACGTGCCACCATGCCCAGTCTCAATTGCTGTCTCAGCGCACCCCTGGGGGCGGGGCTGGCACAGCAGGCCCCTGTGCCTGCTTGCAGGCACGTTAATCTGCTGAGGTATTTGACTGGCCCTCCATGCACAGTTTTTATTTTCTCAGTTTTATGGTCTTTGTTACCTTCAAGAGAAGAAAGAAAGCCCGTTGTCCTGTAACTGATGGGCAGGAGCATCTGCTCCTTTTCCCAGAGTATATCTAATGGTTGGGAAACAGCGGGCAGTGTAGCTTAGAGTTGTAGGCTGTTGTTGAACAATACTGGGGGCATGTGCCATTTATTCTTCTCTTGATGTCTCCTTTTTCTTCTATCCATTGACCTAATTGCTGAGCACTCATAGAATTTCTTGTATGTTTATTGACTTCTCAATGACTTTCCCACTGGTAAAACAGTGGTGCAGTCTAGGAAACACCATTTTGTAATCTGATCCTAGTTCATCTGCCAAGGCTCTGGTGTTCTTTTCCAGACAGTTGGGCTTCTTGTGCACTTATGTGGCAATTTTCCTACCTGGAAAACCCAGATGGCATGTGTGCAGGAGACAGGCATGATATGTAGCTCCATGGAGAAGAATGATGAGTGAGGAACTGTGACCTTTGAAGGACTTGGGGACAGGGCAGAGGCTGCAGAGAGAACACGACACGCTGAACATTCTCAAAGTAACATACAAATGAGCACCAGGTCATTGTGCTCTAGAAGGCTGAGTAGGCCAAGTGATGGGCATATATGCCACAATTAGTTCAAAGTCTTCAAAAGAACAGCATATCTCGTAGAGCTACAACCACATCATGCATGCTGTAGTGGATTTCTAACTGGTGGGAAACTCATTATTCCCAGCTGAATTAAATTAGTGTGGTGCTGGGTGCCAGAGGCACATCTGAGGATTGTTGCCAACAGCATGAAAGTTAGAACAGGAGAAGCTGCCTGAATGCTATTAGGGATGCTGTTTGGAGAAGCTGTTGGAGCTGTTGGAAGCTGCCAGTTCTCCTGGGCTGTTCTGCTGGAGGACCTTGTCATGATGGCTTTCCTGATGAACTTTGGAGGAGCTCTAGTCATCATCTGGAGCATCACTTTCTGGCTGGAGGTGATGGAGGGGAAGATAGTACACTGGTCAGCCTCACGGAGAAGCTTATTGCATTGGCTTTCCTTATGGGAACTTGGCTTTCCTCATTGCTAGAGGAGCTTGGGACCTCACTGTTGCTGAGGATGGGTGTGGTACTTTTTTGGGGAACTCTGATGCTTACCTTGAGTGTTGCTCCCTAGCTCTGGTTCAGATCCCTCAGCCTTCTAGCACTGATCCTTCATCCCACTGGCATAGGCTTTCTAGCTTCCACCACTGACATTTGGGCCTTTATGGCACAGGTCTGTGAAGCAAGCCTGCATAAGACTTTGTTGTGGGCTCTAGGCCTCCAGTTGGACTTATGGGAGGCATCATTATGAGCTCCAGGTTTTCATCTGGACTCATGCAGCATATCAGGATCCAGGCCCTCAACTGGAGTCTTTAGTATTTCGTGTGTGGATAGTTTCCTGAACTATGATTCTTGGGTGATTCCTTATAAACTAATATTATAAAATGTGTCTTGTACTATATTGTTTGCCTTGCAAAAACCCTAAACTACAACACATGCCAAGCTCTTTTACTAATTCAAAGAGCAACTTCACCCAGAGTGCTTTCCTCAATATTCCCATAAGCTCCAACAATGAGAAAGAAAGCAAACTATATTTCCCAGTTGCAGAAACTCTTTCTGGGTCATACTGATCATATAGGATTTCATCCAGAAAGATGAATAAATCCATTCTAGAAACTTTCCATATGTAAATGGCTAAAGTAATGCAAAGTGTGGTGTTTTCTGAAAATAGCACTTGGGGAAAAGAACACTGCAAGGAGCAGTGCTGTGGTTTGAATCTGTTCCTCACATTTCATAGGTTGAAAATGTTGTCCCCAAATTCATGCATTGATGGCATTTGGAGATGGGGGCTTTGGGAGACATTTGGGATTAGAGAGATCACCAGGGCAGGACTTCTGTGATGGGGCTGGTGCTCTGTAAAGAAAGGGACCTGAGTTGGGACACATTTTCTCCACCTCACCATGCCACGCTTTCCACCATGTTAGGATGCATCTTGAAGACCCTTCCCAGATGCTAACAAGATGCTACTGCCAAGCTCTTGGACTCCCTAAATTCCAAAACCTCTAGGCTTTCTGAATTACTTACTTTGTGGTATTCTCAGATAGCAACACAATATGGGCAGCTGCAAACACATTTTTTAAAATGTATTTTAAAAATTGACATACTGGTCTAAACATGACTCAATGTTAGTTCTAGACCAACTAAGACCGATAAAAACAAGCAAAGAAAATGCTGATTGTAGACGTGCTTGCTCTTCTAGCATTGTTCACCCTTTCTGGGTTTGCAAATGTAGGCTTCCACAAAGAAAAATAAAAACCCAAGCAAAACATCTCCTCCAACTGAAGCCAAATTGCTACGGTGTTTTGGCGTGTAAACGGGATCACGTTCTTTATAGCAGTGATTTTTAGTCACATGCACTGGGCTAGATTGATTGCCCAATTTGGGGAAGAGAAAAAAAATTTTCCTCTGGGGTGTACTGGCAATTATTTTTCAGTTGTTTTTGTCCTGCCCTGGAGCAGGGAGCCAATACCATTTTTAGAATCAGGTGAGTTTATCCAACATGATCAATTTCCTGTGACTGTCTGCTGCTGTTGCTGGGGGAGGGGAAAGCAGCCCTCCCTGACCACTTTGACACTAAAAGCTGTCATTTGCAAATTGATCAGGATGTAAAACTCTGAGCCCCTAATGACAGCTATGAAAAGATCAAGAGACTAATGAAACCACAGAGAGTGGGGAGAGTCAAACCGGGTTACCCCTCGCTCATGCCTCTGCACTCCTTGTAACGAGGCCCAGCACTGGGGAGCTGGTGTCACGTCATAACACATCAGCCTCCGGAGGGCTCTGGCAGGGCCTGAAGAGTAATGTGACATGACAGATACAGTGGAGGATAATGAGTCACAGTCTCTCTGCTGCTGAACATCCCCTGAAAGGAACTGCAGGTGCCGAAGAAGGCCGCGTGTCATCCCTTAGCGGAGCAAACAGGCACCATGGCTACATCCAGGCAGGGAAACTTCTTATGGAACTAGTTTTGGATTTGCTGGGAAGTTGGCCAAATCCCATGGGTGGAACTGTCCCCTTGCTAGTTCTAAGAGCACTTTTTCTGCTGCCTCCCAGAGTTTCCTCTTTGATTTTATTTCTGTCTTCCAGACATTTCTAGTTGCTAGTACCTTTATTTCTTCCCAATTTAACTCAAGCCAAGGAACACTTTATTTGAATGTATCATGAGCCTTCTAATTGTTTTCCAGTGCCTACTCTTAAATCTTGACAGCCCAGTTTCTACATAAACACTGGAGTGGCCTTTACCAGCCAGCATAAGCTAGGAGCACCCTTATCGCCTGCTTAAATCCCCCCAAAGTCTCCCATACTTCATCACTTGTAAGTACCACCTGATACTGTGTGTCCCTAACATTTGAAACTCATGTCATTCTACTGTCTCTTGACTCAGTATTCCCTTGCCACCTCTTTGCTTTCTGGTCCCAGAATATATCCAGCTGCATTTATAACTCAGTGCCAGAGGATATGCTGTTTTAAGCTTGGAGGTGACATTTTCAGCTGGGTGGGGACATCAGCTACGTTGGTGAAAGGGTTATGCTCTGGCTTTGGGAAGATGAGGTCATTGGAACCCCTGCCACTGACAGTTTCTATTGTGGCTGTGGAAACTTCACTGTAGTGGGGGAAATGAGAGAAGAAGGCAGAGGAGGACGTCAATGGAAGCAGTAGAGGGCTTTATTGTTCAAAAAAATTAAAACAATTTTAATTAATAAATAACTGTGTGTTTATAGAGTAAATTTTTTTTATATATGTATTCAATGTGGAAAGATTAAACTAAGCCAATTAATATGTCCATCACCTAATTTACTTACCTTTTTTTTGTAGTGAGAATATTTGAGGGGCCGGGGAGATAGCTCAGTAGAATAAGTGCTTGCCTGGTAAGCACAAGGGCCTGAGTTCAACTCCTGGTTCTGCCGAGAGAGAGAGAGAGAGAGAGAGAGAGAGAGAGAGAGAGAGAGAGAAAGAATATATGAAATCCACTATTTCAGCAATTTGGAAGTAGAAAATACATTACATAGTGGTCACTACACCAGACGACAGAGCTCTGAAACATTCACAATACCTGACACCCTCCACTTAAAGGAAGAAAGGTTTAACTTAGCTCAGGGTTTCAAGAAGCTCAGTGGGCGCCACAAAAGAGCGGAGTGCGAGATCACAGAGCATGTGCCAGTGCTGACAGGCTGTCTCGGTGCAGAGCTTGGAGATGCATGGGAAAGGTGTTGATGATCAAAATCCTCCAGCAGAGCAATGAGGGGAAGGAGAATTTGTGTACAGCGTTCCGCGTGCTATCAGAGTATCAGGCCAGACAACCAAGCAGTCTGCCAGATTTCCTCAGGGAAGATGAAGGACTGCCCCCTGGGTGGCTTCCATTTGTCCAAAAATCATGAGGCAAAGTGAATAAATCTGAGACGTGGAGCTGGGGTGGGGTGATGGTTAAGAAAGGGATAAGAAAGGAGCAGCTATGAAAGCACCTGTCTGGAAGATGAGGAAGTGAAGTAAAGAGGGGCACAGCGGGGTTTCCCGGCAGGGCTGAAGGTGCACTGGGAACTCGTACCATGAATTTAATGAAGGAACACAAATGCACCTCTGTCTCTGGAGGAGTGGGCCTGAGGAGCCCCTCCACATTTGAAGGAGGCCCGGGCAGCCCAGTGGAGAAACTGGGCCTTGAGTCAAGTGAGACCTGGGGCTTGAGTCTTGGCTGTGTTTCTCCTTAGAGTTTGGGTTTGGTGGAGGTGGGGAGGGTTTTTCCAAGCTAATGAACTTCATTTTGTCTGGCTTACACATTCACATAACATACTTTGATCATTTTCATGGCAGAGAAAAGTTTTAACCTCCTTCAGTATTAATTTATTTACAAATGAAATGGAAATAATATCTAGCACTATTTTTATTTTCATCCCAGAGGACTGATGGCAACCCTCATAATCTCACTGTAGCCACAGGCTTTTCTAAGATGCATTTTAACTGTTGTGCTTCTAAGGCGTGGAGGGACAGTTCTGGAAGTGTGCCAAGGGACAGGCAGCTGCCTCAGCCTTTGTGGGTCACAGGAATGACACTTTTTGGAGAAGCACAGAATTAGGTCTATGATATGCTGTGTGATAGTTAAATGTTTCTCTTTCCTGTTGAATTTTCATAGAAAATAGTTAAGTTCCTTACAAAATAAAAAACAATCCAGGGGACCAACCAAATAGCTCAGTGGATTAAAGCGCCTGCAAGCAGGTGCAGGTGCAGGGCCTGGGGTTCAATCCCTGGGCCTGCCACACCAGCCCTGGCCCCGGAGCAAGCTAAAATGTTGATTGAGACTGGGTGAGGTGGCCCGAGCCTGTAATCCCAGCTCTTGGGAGGCTATAAACAGGCAGATCACTATGAGTCCGATCTAGCAGTGAGACTCTAAACCTGAACACCCTGTAGACCCTTCCCTAAAATACAGAAAAAAAAATTCCAGCACTTTACCACTCCTTCCACTCCCTCCAAGATACATCTATTTGATTATCTCCACAATTTCTGCCTAACTGCGCCCTCTTAATTCATACTCAGTTTGATTTAATCTGATTCCCATGACTAGACAAGGAGAATGAAGTAAATTTATGGATGAAAAACTTATATTTGAAAGCAAAAGAATGAAGTATCTTAATTGAAAAAAAAAAAAAAAAAAGAAGTGAATTGATGTTTCTGTAGAAAAACATTGTTGAGCTGCCAGGAAAGTTAGGTTTGTTTCTCCAGTAATTTCCAGTGAGGCTGTTTCAAAGGACACACACACACACACACACACACACACACACACACACACACAGAGATACATAGCTTGAGTAATTAGCTCCATTAACACTCACATACTCATCATCCAAATTCAATGTCTACTTCTTCCACTTCTGTAGCATTTTAAGAAATTTTCACGTATCACATTACAGTTGAAACTGTTTTACATGGCTCCTCAAAGATAAAAATGTTGAAAACCACAGCCATAATATTCAACAAGGATTCCTTCATAGTATTATCAAATTGATATTCACCTTTCTATCTTATAATTTTCCTTTCTAGTGCCAGATTGAGTTTATACTGTTATTCTCAATTTGAATTTAGGACAACAGAGTTCTTAAGTTGATCTCTTTGATGTTTTAATCTTTTCTCATCATTATTTAGGAGAGAAGAATTTTCGGTGACATGGAAGTATTAAAATGTAGAAGGATAGAAAGGAATTATATGAAAAGTTAGCGTAGTGCTAGGGTTTGGGTGACATGAACTTTGGATGATTCTGTGATGCTACATGGAATTAAACATTCACTTGATACTGAGAGTTTATGGATTTTGTGATGTTAAGACAGAAAAAAAGAAAATACACCATTGTCATAAAGGAGAAGTGTTTTAAGAACATAGGAAGTTTTTCTGTAACTTAATTCATAAGTTACATAATCTTGACTTTTTAGATAATATAAAATCAATTCTTAATTTTAAAAAGCTGTTTCTATGCCTAAGGCATCCTGTTTAGATTGGTTGATCTTATTTTGAATATTGATGCTATTTAATTTTAGTATTTCATCATTCTTAGGTAATATTTTAATTAGGGTCAATAATATACAAGTAACATTTTAGCCAGGTCAGAATCAATACTTCGAGGGTATTACAAAGGGGAAAAATGTGAATTTTTGAGAACAATCTGCTTCTGATCTTAATTGATTCTGTTTCTAGGGTTCTTCAAAAAATATCGGCCCCTCTATCGGTTTTCATCAGACTGAGAATGCCTGGCACTCTGCCTCTGGTAGCTGTACGCTTTGAATGGACAATGATACAGAAATTTAGAAGTATGAGGAGCACTTCTGGAAAGAAAGATAAAGAGCAATTGCCTAGTCCATGCAGTTTTTATCCTTCACATTCCTTTTTTCTTGGCTGTAAAGACCCCACGCTGTGTATCAAGCCTCCACACAGTCTTTAGTACTCACACGGAGCCCTAGCCCAGGTCTTCTAGGCCCAGCTCGAGAGAGAGCCTGGCACAGCTCTCCTGAGTGTGTGTGGTCAATAGGCAGTGCACGTGAGCGCCAGTGTGCCAGGTGGCAGGCGTTTGGCTGTAGCTTGGTAACTACGACTCCAAGAATAGCATGGGGTGTGTGCCATGTAGTGAGGAGAGACACAAGGGAACGTGAAAAACAGGTTCTCTGTGTGCTTTGTTCACTGCTCCTGAGTCTTCATTTTATATCCTGTTGAAAACTCTTTGTCTTTAGGGCTCCTGTATTACTTTGTTCTGCTACTTCATTTTCTAGGAATGAGAGGTCTAATCCTTGAACTTTAGCTTGGTCTCCAGGGCTCTGGGATGCCCCAACAGATTTCTCTACTGGTCTTCATCAGAGCATAATTCACTTGCAAGGTTTGCTTTTGCCCTTCTCTGTGACCCCTGGGCTGATGTCTTAGATGTTAACAGGTGTCTGTAGATTTCCTACCTGCTGGTCTGTGCATCCCTCCTCACCCCTGTGATTGGGATTCTGTCCTCTGGCTGCAGGTCAATATAGTTCAGCCAGCCATGGTCTGAGTGAAGATATTAGTGTGGAGAAGGCAGAAGAGTGGAGATCTTTTGAGGAACCTGACCCCCTTAAGTTCAGTTTTTCCTCTTTTGGATATGGCTATTACCAAAGCCATATCCGGGTGCTAATTTGAAAATTCTTATATACAAATTGATTGGCTTGAGGTCAAGTAATATAAATATGGAGACTGCCTGGCTGTACTTTCCTGTCTGGGTGACATTTAGCAAGCTTGTTTGTCTTCTCGTGTCTGCAAGTCCTCACCTGGAAAATCAAGATAACTGTAGTGTTCATCTCACTGAACTGCAATGAGGATTATATGAGATAATCCCTTAAGATGCTTACAGTAATGTCTGCTACATGGTAAGTGCTCAACAATGTCAGTTGTTATTGTTGTCATCATTCTTACTAGTTGAATGGATTAGATGATGGATTAGTTTTCCTTTAGCTATTTGGCATTTACTCAGAGAAGCTGAATGTCTCTAAAATACAAGCTTTTAGAGAAGAACAGAAAAGATCAGCCACACTGATACTGAAATAAGGAAATTACTGACATTTGGGCAATAAATTTGGCACTGCAGAGCTACTCATTTGTGACATTCACAAGAGCAGCTCTGGTGGAACGAGGGACACGAAAGCCTAGTTAGAGTGGGACCAAAGAGAAAATGAACTAGAGCTTGCTGAGTTCTGTACAGGCGGAGATTTCAGCCAGTGGCCATCTTGGCTTCAGGCAGCAATTCTTGTTCCTTTCAGTTGGCCTTCTCCTTGTGTCCCCATCAGGCCCAGACCTAGCTCATGTCCGGATAAGTCTCACTGTGCTCTCTCCCTCCCTCCCTCCTTCCCTCCCTCCTTCCCTCCTCCTTCTCTCCCTCCCTCTGTCATTTGTTCCTTCCTTTCTCCATTCCTTCTGCTGGTTGTCTCCTCTTTCTCTGTTTGCCTATCCAGCAAAGATCTCTTGCAATAGTTCTTTCCATTCAGCACCAATCCGTGCAGGTAGATGCCTGGAAGTGCACTTCCCAGGGGTGCCAAGACACGTGCCATCTTTACAGAAATCAGTAATAAATTCCCATGGCTTTTGTTCAGGATAGTCCCAGACAGTGATAAATAATTTGGTGCTTATTGAGAAGCACTGAACGTCTAGCCAGGTTTCTCCCTTATCTTCTCATGTTTTCCTATTAGCATGTGGGTCTTTCTCTAGGTTTTCATTCCAAATCAGTCAGCAACATTCCTTAAAAAAATGAAATGGCTGTTTACTATTTCAATCAGGAGGGGATTGGATATAAAGGTGTTCACAGGTTGAAAAAGAGAGGAAGATAAAAGAGAGGGCATTGAGAAATGCCAGATTACGAATGCTGAAAGCAGTTAACACAATAAGGCTGCGATATGAAGCAAAAGGGAAGAAACTGAAGTTACCAGAACATAGGTGGTCAGCAGACAGCATGCGTGAAACTCAAGAGACAATAAAATATAAACCATTGGCTTCCAAGAAGCCAGAAAATATTGTTTTGCTTCCTACTGGGTACCAGATGTTTGCCACATGGTCTATCTCAACAAAGATTAGTTAAGCACATACAAAAACTTTGCAGGGGAATTCTGGGAAAAAGCATCTCCACGCATGTGGGGAAGATGTTAAAGGGAAAGATGGGGTCTCTCTTCTTGTTCCTGTGCCATGTCAGTGTGAATCTTGTGATTTCTGTTACCATTTTGCTACCAGGATAAAGGGTTAAGAAGTTGACTAAGGTAGAGTGAGAGATGGAAGGAACCAGAATCATTTCTCAATGATGTTTTTATGATGGTCCATTAAGCAGACCCCTCCAAACTTGTCTTCCCCACTGGACATTTCAATGTCAAGATACCACACACTTCCTTATTTAAAACAAAACTTGACTGATGAAATGACCTTGGTACTGTTCCCCTGATGGCTTGGTTTCTGTTCATGTTTGAGGGCAAGCAGTTAGTTTAGAAAAAAGTGCGTCCACCTTGGCTGATGCCTTACATAGACAAACTTAAATTGGTCCCAATGTTTGACAGGAGTTGGAATTTCTCTTTAGGGGACCATTCTGATTGGATGAAGTCACTTATCCCCAGCAGTCCCACAACGGGGGCAAAACATCTGGCACAATGCCCATTAAGTATTAATTTTCCTTTCCTGCCCATGCACAATCTTGGGTTCAGAGCGATCTCTAGACAGTGAGAACTGGGAACCCATTTGGTAAATTTCATTTTCTTTTTTAATCTTCCCCTGCCCCCAACCAAGAGGTATCGTTCCTGTGTTTCTCAGAATTTTTGTCTAGGAGGCCACCATTAAAGGCATGAGGACATTTCAGTTAGTACAATGCTTGGAATCTATTTGCTTGATTTATTAAACATACACCCTAGCCTGGGGGCCTGGGGCCGTGCATACAAAATACTTCAATGAGATTCAAAATAGCAGCTAAACTTTTCTGTTAAGAAATGGAAATATCTAAACAAACAAACAAACTAAAACTGAAACAACCCCCAGAAACATTCCTTCAGGGGACGCAGCAGCACTAGAAGGAGAAGCCTTTGCCGTTTGCTCAAGGTCAGCAAGCTGGCAACCCAGGAATGGCGGAGAGTTGCCAAACAAGAGTGGCCTCATGGGAGGCGAATATTTGTTCTATGCTACACTGTAGAACAAATATTTAGAGGGTACTAGCCATGTTCCTTTTCAAGCCTATCAAAAATAAAAGCAAAGATTTGAATTTTATTTTGATATTGTTCTTGAAACCTTTTCAAATAGAGTTCTTTCAGGTAAAAAAAGAAAAGAAAAGAAAAGAAAAGAAAAGAAAAGAAAAGAAAAGAAAAGAAAAAAGACCTTTAAAAAATCATACAACCAGGACAATTAAGGAGAAAAGTCTTAGGTATTAATATTTTAGTTCTAAGTTAATATCACTGTATTAGTCCATTTTCTGTTACTATAATGAAATTTCTGAAGTCTGGTACTTTTAAGAAAAGAGATATTTTAAACAAAAATTATTTATTTAATACAGGGTCTCGCTAATCAGGGACTGGCACAGCTTGTGGTACTAGGGATCAAACTGGGGTCGTTTTGCTTGCAAGGCAGATGCTTAGACTACTGAGCTATCTCCCCAGCCCCCCCCAAAGAGGTTTTAGAGGCTGACAATCCAAGACAGGGAGTCTCACCAATTTGGTCTCTCGTGGGGGCTCCCTTGCCTGGGTCCCATTCTGGCTGATGGCATCAAGGTGGGGACATGTGAAAGAGGCCAGGCAGGGAGGATTTGCTCCTTGAAAATCACATCTAAGTGAATTTTTCTCCTGGGGATGCTGTGAAACTGTCAGCACAAGTGGCCAGCTTCATCGCTACCATCAGCAAGGGTAGGGAACTTGTTGGGCACGGTCCCTTCTCAAGGTCCCGTGCAAATCTACTGAAGTAGGAAACTGGATTCTAGTTTGAGAACCAGCCACAGCTCTGCTGCATGGTCACTCAATCTCCCTTCGATTCCATATCTTGTTTTCTGGCGTGGATTGAGGATTACCACTGAAATTTTCATCTTCTGAAATTTTGTAATTATAAAAATAAACTACTTCCATATTACTCTCCGTGCACTAATCCTGCAAAAGGCCCAACAGTGTCTTAGGCCTGTAATTAGGGGTTTGACACTGGAAAATACTTGCCAGAATCCCAAGCTGCTCTTGATTTCTTCTATTCACCAAACTGGGCAACTATAATATGCCAGATCCTAAGAGCATCGGTATGATTGGAAAAAGTCCTCACTTTCAAACAGCTGGCAGTTTGGAGAGATTAATCAGGTGATGAGCTACAATACAATGTAGTAACTTTTATAAGGAAGAGAAGCTTGGGATTTGGGTTAGTATTTTCCAGTGTCTTTGCTTGCCCTTCAGGAAGAGAAAACTAAGGATATGTAAGGGAAGAAATTCATGGGTGCTGGCCACTGTCCTTCACAGATAATAGGCTTCTTAGAAGTCTAAATGTCACTTGAAAAATTAATGTCAGGATCACCTTCCACTTGTAACACATCTGTGTTTGTTTTAATAAAAAAATAATGTTTCAAATTACTTAGGTTAAGTCACCTGCTTTCTTCTATCCATCGTCAACTTGAGAAAAATTTGTCATGCTGGGGAGATAAGCCGCGCTGATGTTGTGAATATTTACACTCCCCACAGCCTGTTCGGCACCACTAAAGCAGCAGGGGAACAGGGAGCCATGGCAGGTGAGAGGGCAGGGAGGTTAACAGGGAACAAGGAAGGAGGTAGCTGGACAGCAACAGCTCTTTGGGAGTTGATGGAACTGCTGAAGAGGATAGGAAACCTCAAGATGTGTTTATCAAGGAGAAAGCCAGGCAGGCTGCCATGTGGGGTGCATGTGATTTAGGCATGACAGACAGAACTCGGCAAACCGTTCCTTCTTCCTCCTTTCATCTGGTGGAGGGGGTGGGGAGTTGAGAGCAGAGAATAGGAAACACAAAGGAGGAAACAAGGGCAGAGCGACCAATGAGGGGAGCCTCAAGAGGCTGTGAAATGCAGAGTATTTAGCTGTAGTCTTTGGAGAACTGTAGGGAGAGGTCAAGAGAGGGAAAGAGCAAGTCTTGGTGCTGGGTCTACCAGAAACTACCACAGTGTTCTCAGAAAAGCGTGGCTGGGTGAAAAGCATCCGAAAAGGATAGGTTTCTTCAGCGATATTGAGAATCCACTGCAGGACAAAGTTGCAATGGTCCAGCTTTCAGGAGTAATGGGGCAAACCTCCCTGGCTGTCTGTGGGACTCAGAGGAACTGGACAGCACCTCCCATTTCCTACGGCAGGACACAGCTCTCACTGGGCAGGCTCTGGATAGTCCTACTGTGTGTGTTTGCGGTGCGGGGTCACACCAGGGTCTTGTGTACACTAAGCACTCGCTCCACCACTGAGCTGCGTTGCCAGCCCTCTCTACCTGTGGACATCACCTGTCTTGTGATATCTTCATCCTCAAAGGTGTGGGCTTTTGTATATCCAGGAGAGATTTACATTCTGCAATGAATTCAACAATTTGGTTCTAACTGTTCTATTCTTGAACACGAAGGAATAGCATTTACCTAAAAATTTATAACTAGCTATTTGGTTGTTGCCTGAGACAATATATTTAAATATTTTTTTCAAAAAAATTAAAAGGATTGTTTTCAGAAAGGACAATCATAACACTATCAATTTTGTTTTCTCCGAAACTTTGACACTAGGAATTTGATTTTACCTGACGTTGTAGATGTGGCTTCTGAGAAGGTATCATTTTACTCCTGCAAGGTAGCAAGGCAAATTAGCACAGGTCGGAAGTAAAAGGAAGTTGATCCAGCTCAGAAAGAAACCACAATGCAAGGAAGAATGAAAATTACACAGAAATTTGGAATTCGTCCTGTGACGTGTGCTGGCAGATGTGGTTCATGTTGTTAGATGTGATCAGGACACCACTCTGCAGCTAGACTTGGGAAGAACTTTAAGTATTTCATGGGCTATGAGACTTTTTGGCTCTAACTACAAAGCTACTCTAAGGAATTGTGCTTTTATACCTTAACTGTGCCTTCCAATGCTTAGTTTGCACCAAAAGTGGGTGAGCCATAAGGTCTTTGTCCAAATTCATTATGTAATCCCACCAGGAAAAACCTTGGCCAGGTCTTGTGGATGAAATAAAAACTGTAGCAGAGTGACCTTTCTCTTAGGACATACTGGACGCTTCATTGGGCAGACATCCCTCCTTCCAAACTGGATTCAATTCTAAAGGCTTCTTCCTTTGCTAGGGGCCAGCAGACATGAGAGGTTGCAGAAGTGTGAAGAGATTGTCCTTTTAATAAAATTATTATGTACTATTTCTCCAAACTGGAAGCATACACACATAGCATGGTTAAATAGAGTTGTGCCAAAAAATAATAACCTAGTCTTTGCCCTGGGGAGGTAATGCTGTGAACAATGCAAATAAGGGGGACAAGCAAGAAGTAGCCCAGATTTTCAGCATCTGCCCCATGCCTTGCTATGTTTTGGTGGTTCTTTTTATGTTAAGTAGGATAAGGATAGCTCTTTCCTGAAAATTACCTCTATGTTCTCTGTCCCTGAATGTCTAGTATGATACCTTACTTCCTTTTGTGAGAGGTACATAACAGGCATGATCTGATATTTTGTAAAATTTAGTTAAGCGTGTTAACTTTAGGTACACTTGTGTTGTTTCATGGGTTGATCAACAACACCATGAAAAAACGAAACAAAACAAAATCTTACTCAAAGGACTGCTGCGTCAAAGTAATGTTTTGCTAGTAGAAGTGACAACAACATGAGTGCTTACTTGGAGTTGACAGAATCTGCACATCCTTAAAAATTTTAGTTCCTTCAAGAGTCACTGAAAACAGGCAAAGCTAAGGGCTTGGGTGTAGGTTATTATCTGTGGATAATTAGTGAAATACACCCTCTTCTAAGCAGAAAGAAGACAAGCTGTCTCTAGCACAGTAAAGGGTCAGAATGTTCTAAGCCAGTTTTCTTCATACATGGGCAATGCACCTGCTCATTTAGAAGAAAACAATGATTTCAGTTCTACCACGTTCATTTAAATTATTTTCTGTTACAATATTATTTAACTTTATATAGATAATTCATATGTGGTGAAAAAAACAGACATGTTTCTAAAAATAACTGAGTGCAAGTTTATTTACATACCCACTAGATAAAAATTGCTAATTATGTTGTTGGAATCTTTGATGTTTATTATTCTTTTTTGCCTGCTCACTTTGCCAGCTATGGAGAGGTATAGGGTTAGTTTTCTAGAGCTCTGCTAACAATGCCCACATATGTGGTAGCCGAAAGCAACAGAAACTGACTGCCTCAAAGTTCTGGAGGGTGGAGGGTGGGTGGCATCGATGACAGCAAGGTTGCTCTTCCTCTGGGCATTCTAGAGAACACGCTTTTCTAGCCTCTTCCGGTTCCTGGGGCCCCAGGTGTTCTCTGCCTCATCAGCTCCAATTGCACTCTGTCTTCACACAGCCTCTATATTTTCTTGTCTTGTATAAGAACTCCTGTCATTGGATTTCAGGCCCACTGAGATAATCCGTGATAAAATTACCTGAGGATCATAATTTAATTACATCTGTAAAGGTTTCTTTTCCAAATAATAAAGAAACATGAACAGGATTTGGGGCATCAGCTGGTGGGTATATTTCTAGGAGCAGTTCTTCAACTTGCTATAGTAAGTGGATTCAACTTTTCTGTTATGCCTGGTTTTCAAGTTATCAGACCTCTGTGAATTTCTATTTTTAAATATTTTGAGGGTAATGTTTTTAGTCATCCATAAATTCAGGAGTTTTCTATCTGAATAATTGTTCTTTTATCATTGTATAATGAGTTTCTATATGCTTCTCAATTAATTTTCTTGCTTTAATATCTAGTTGTCTGGTGAAAACATAATTATTTTTCTCTGGATTAGAATCAATATTTTATTTTCTACTATACTGTTCTAAAATATTGTATTTAGTTGTCTTTTAGAGGTTTGTTTTTGAGAACAGCTTATAGTTGGATTGAAAACCTAAACACACATAGAAAATCTACTACAATGAGCCCCCATATATTCACTAGCCAGATTAATCAATTACCAAGATTTTTACCGTGGTTGCTCCCTTCAATCCTTTAAAAATACAGTGGTGCCTTAGTTCATGGAATTAGTTCATTCCACAGTTCTGAAAACGATGGCCACATTCATATTCACAAGAAAGCTGGGCATGGCCAGGCTCTTCACCCAATGAACGCAAAGTCTGTAAACAAAATTAAAATTTTGCCAAATGCTTCTCTTTGTGAATCAAATTTTTCTCAAACAAAAGTGTTGGTGAGCCAAGGCATCACTGTATTCCTTTTCTTTTTGTTTTTATCTCCTCAAAGGAATACTACAAAGAGCTTCTAAAGTGTCACAGAATTTTACTTTGTGTACTTTGTGTGTAATTTTAAATAATACGAATATTTTCTTTATAGCAAAATACCATCATCCTATCTGGTAAAATGACTATCCTTTAGTATCGTGTAACACTCAATATATAATTTAATTTCTCCAGTTTTCTCATGATTTTTTACAGTTGTAATTCAAACCAGAGTATAAACAAGGTCCATGCACTTAATTTGTTTATTATGTCTCTTTAATCTCTTTTAATGTAGACCAGTTCCTCTTTTCCAGTTTCTTCTTTCGTGCCAGGAACAAAGACACTTATTCTGGACGAGAGCAGCAGATCTCTGTATCACTGGCGGAGACAGATGCCTGCTCTAGTCATGACAAAACGTAAGTTAGGCTGTGGCTTACCCTTGGTTTGGGGTGGGCTAAATATGCAATATGACTCCAAGATAGGGAGGGTGGTCCATGCAGCCCGGCTCAGGAACCAATGCAGGATCTTCTCTCTTCTCTTTTTGTTTCTTTCCCCCACAAAATACACAGGGGAAATCTTAAAGACATACAATACACCTTAAATGCATATGGATAACTCAACATTTGTCCCCCAAGTGCATCTTTTGGTTTTATTGTATAAGCTTGGGACTAATTTGTAATCAATATTTTTAAAAGGTTGATTTTCCTTCAAAAATAGATTTAAGCATTAAATATGATTTTATAATAAAGAGAGATAGAAAATAAATGCCTCTTTGAACAATCTTCAGCTCTTCCCTGTGATAAGGTATTTTATACTAAAATAAAATTTAAATATACTTTTGGACATAAAAACTCCAATGGTTCTAACATAATAATGTCAACATAATTGTTATGCTAAAATATTGTCTGTATTTGATTTTAAATTTGTTCTGTAACACTTTATAACTATTATCTGGAAAAACAATCATGGTTATAGCATTTCCTAGGTCACACTGTATAGTTCAAAGTGCTCTAAATCTAGCTAAGATTATAATCGTTATCCTACTGTTCCACTTCAGCATTGCTGTAAGTAACCCCAGAGGCAGGAGGGTTCAACAACTGAGATTTAGATAGTAAAGTTGAAAAGAGATAATTGGACTAAGAAAACAGCCAATATTTTGGCCTTGGCCCTCCAAGGTCCACAAAGACTCAGGACATGAAAAGACCTTTCTGCAAGATCCCACTACTCTGGTGAGTTACTCAGCATCCTGAGTAGGGGGATTGTTATGTTCTAGTAGATGAGAGTCAACATCTTTCATGCTTCTAAGGGAAGCCATATAGCTCAGCAAGACTATGACTCATCCTGAATGAGGACATTGATGAAGAAGTTAGAAATTCTGTACCTAGCTCCCAAAATAACCCTGAAAAGCCTTAACTGGCAATGATAATATAAAATTATATTATATAAAATTAACATAGGTCTCACCAACAAGATACATGAAAATTAATAGTAATTTAGGTTTAATATGCAAAAGGGAACTCTAGTTACCACATGAATCTCTGTTAACAGTCTCCAGGTACACCTGTAGCTTGTCATTGTTATGGTTCAGTGAAGCTAAAAAGCCACAGTGACATCTATAAAAGCTTAGCAAAAATCTTTTAATTCCTTAGCTAAAATTGTTCTTCAAAAATACAGAGCCCTCCGTTCTCTTATGGCTAAAACTAAAAACCTTGAAGAGCCGGTGGTATAGCTCAGTGGACTAAGTGCTTGCTTAGGTAAGCACAGGGACCAGGGTTCGATCCCTGGCTCCACATGCCACTCTGGCCCCACCCCCGGGTGTGCTGAGCTGGCGATGGGTTCTGGGCGCGGTGGCACACGCCTGTAATCCCAGCACTTGGGAGGCAGAAATCAGGAGGATCACTACGAGTCTGCGTTGTGTAGTGAGAGTCTGCACACACAAAATATATATATGTAAAATAAAGAAAACCTAAAACTAAAAACCTTGTGTATTTATAAATACAACTTGTCTTTGGATAAATAATTGATAATAATTGATACTTAATAAATAATGTCAAATAAATAGATCTTAAAACAACAAGAACAAAATAAGACTCTCAGTGATAACATCCTGAAAACCAAAAAAGAGGGGAGTATGTCCCCTCTCATGTCAATTAGTCAAAAATAGTGATAGAATGTGTAGAGGGGAGACTCTGAAATCAGACTGTGTTGTTAGGCAGCCGAGCCCCATTCTGTGGTAACTGTACAATGCCCAGCAATTTTTTTTTTTTTTTTTACTATAATGGCCCCTTGGTTTCCAAGGGTAACAGGTTCCAGGACCCCTGCTGACATTAAAATCTGCAGGTGCTAAAGTCTCTTACCTAATGTGCTATGGTATTCGCATATAAACTCTACACCTCCTCCCATATATTTTAAATCATCACTAGAATTACTTGAGACACCTAAGGCAGTGTAAATGCTATGGAAAATATTGTTGCGCTGTATTGTTTAGTCCACAATGACAAGAACAAGTTTGTATATTTTCCTACAGAGACAATTGTTTTTCAGATGCTTTTAATCTCCAGTTGGCCAAATCTAGGATGTGAACTGTGTGGATATGAAGCTTTGAAACTACACATTGTGGCACAAACAGACGTACAATTGATGTGCCTCCTGCCTTCTACTCGGGCTCCTTGAGTAGACCTCACAGTGGCGGGCCCTGGCTGTTCTCCTACCAGCTGCCTCCGGGTGTCCAGAACCATCATGAGTGAATGACACCCCTGCACCAATAGCAGGTAGGCCACTCTGTTAGGGAGGGAGACCAGGAGATAAAAGGACAAAATACAGGGGTTGCAATAAAAGGTGAGGTAAGGCGCAAAGGGCTAGGGTGTGAAAGACAAAGGACTAAGAAAGGCTGCTGAGCACGAGAGGCCGGGCATGCAGCAGCAAGCCTGCAACTCGGCATGTCCTCTGTCCCTTTGTCTGCCTTTTTATGTGGGGGCAAACAGCGGTACATACACTTTTAGGTTCATGTGCTTCCTCAGCGACCCTGCACAGCTCAGCTCTGGTGAGGGCTTTTCTTTGCCATCCCTCTGCCTGCTTTCTGTGGCAGCAACTCTTCATCACCCTCAGGACGAGAACCCTGAGGGAGAGAGCTCGTTACACCTTCATTTGTGGCTTTTTAAGTGACTGTTTTTAAACCTTTAAAAATAATCATTTGTTCAGAATGAATCTATAGTGTTCAAAATCTTCAACATTTTTTAAATACAAAGCTCTTAGAGTATATCCTCTCCAATTACAGGTTATTGATTTTAATATTTTATGCTGCCAATTCTTTAAATTTATATGCTTTCCTATGTTACTTTATTCATCACAGCTTTTTTCTTTAGAATTGGAAAATAACTCCAATTTTATTCATAAAATTATTAATCAAAAATTGCAAAAATAGATTTACAGAGTAAATACAGTATTCTTGATGATTTTTAGTACTTTGAAGAAATTATTTCTTTTTTTTTACCTCTACTTTTATAGTTGAGAAAAATAAATTGCCAGTCTAATTTTCCTTCTAGTTTTATCTAGTTTTGTACTCCAGTTATTTGTTGTGGCACTTTTATTTTCCTGCTTTCACAATGGTATACCAAGAGCTATTTTTATTTCTTATACTTAAAATTCAAAAAGTTCTTCATTGGAGAAGTCATTTTTTAGAAATACTAAGATATTATCCTTTCTAACATTGCTCTCCTGATTCTTTCTTCTTTTCTTCTGAATTCCCAATAGATTATTTTAAACATTGTTATTTTCTTATGAATAAATCTTAATTTTCCTTATGCATCTCTAAAATTGCCTCTATATTTGTGAGTTTTACTCTGGCTGACTTAGATAATGTTTTTTATTCATTTTAATGAGAAAAAAGATAAAAAAGCAACGAAACAGTCTCAAAACAGGTTAGTAGGACAGTTAGAATAATTAATACATTGCATATTGTTGTCTTTATAGTAATTATTCAGAGGATAAGATGCAGACATATATCTTGTCTAAACAATATTAGAACAAACCTTTGTTTTAAATGAGCTAGAGAAAATAGCTGTATATCTATCCTAACATATATATATATATATCCTAACTAATATATATATATATATATATATATATCCTAATATATATATATATATATATATATATATATATATATATATACAAAAAGGTCCTTTATTTATACTTTTGCAAAGTTAGTAACATGTGACACAAGCTTTCCTAGTGACTAACAGCTGACTTTAACCAGACAGGATATTTATCTCAGGACTGAAGCAGCTTCTTTGCTTTAGGCACTGAGGCCTAGTCCTGCCTACACACATTCGATCAATTTCCTAACTTCCATGGCTCCAAACATAACCACCTTTGTTTTATCAGAGATGGGTGTTTCATTGCAGTTAGAAAAGCTGTATTCGGAGACGTCTTTAAAGGACACTTCATACTTGATGCCATTCCAAAGATTGTAAGTACTTGAATTCAGCAAAATAACCCAATATAGCCCAGTAGTCCATAATAATAGTGGGTTCTCGGCAGAAATGGCAATTGTCAGAAGTTGTTGACTTGAGCCTTTTACAGCTCAGCATATTGACATGGCATTACCCTTTCTATCTTGTGGTTATACTTTTTTGCTGGAAAGTTAAGACCAAATTAAAGCAAGACCTATATAACTAAAAATGTAACTTTTGCTATTTGACAAGGTCAGTCAAATCCCCTCAGGATTTACTCTGGAATCATGTACAGCACCTTGTAGATCTTTTGTGAGTGTGAGCCATCTGGATGAGTCACGGCCATTGCTTGACCAATTTGCTCTCTGTGAAAGCCTGAGAGAATGTTTTCTAAGTAACTCTCTTTAGGCACACTCTACCTCGTTGATCACTTTCCTCTGTGGTCCCATAATCTCTTTGATAAGAAAATTTGAGACACCACTGAGTTATAGAGTGTCATAACAGAGATCCTCTTATGTCTTGAGTCCTCTCTGACCCTGAAGAGCTAGAGCCAAAATACTGGCTATATTTTAGCTTATCGATTTCTCTAATTTTTGGTCTACAAAGTTTAGTTGTTAAACATCCAAAAGAAAACCTTAATGATATTATTACTCTGTAACAGAGACAGTTAAACTTAACATCACTATTTGTCTGAATACCAAACACCTTAGATATAAAATGAACTATTTTTCAACAACCATGGATATTATAAAATTTAATCCCTATACAATGCTAAAAAACAATGACACATTTTTACACAGAAATTTATAAATCAAACCATATACAACATTGTAGCAGGACAATCCTATGACACTTTTTTGTTTCTTTTATTACCTCTTTTTTTCCAAACATTTACTTTAAAGAGAGTATAGCAATAACTGACATGACATTAGAAGCAGCATGCATTTAGAAGATGAAAATGACAGGTATTCAAGCATGGTTTTAGTATTATACATTGCTGTCCTCAATATAGTTGCTTAGTTCACAGATATAAGCATAAAAGTTAGTCAGCATGAGAACTCTACCCATTAGCTGCTATTTTCAAAACCTGATGGAAATTCTTAGGACCATTGCCTTAACCATCTTGTTTATATAAATGTATGGTTTTGCCCCTACCATAGTTCCTAACTTTTCTCCTTTCTCTCTCTTTGTTGTTTAATCCTTAAATTCTCTCTTTCCATTTAACTGTGTCACACCTTTCAATTTTTATTTCTACTTTTGAGTGTTAATACTAGGGAGGGTTACCCTGGAGCCCCTCCAACATTTGTTGATGGCAATTTCTTTATGACAGCCATTCTTTCTGGTGTGAGATGGTATCTCACTGTTGTTTTAATTTGCATTTCATGAGTGTCTAGTGATGTAGAGCTTTTTTCATATATTTATTAGCCTCTTGTATTTCTTCTTCTGAGAAGAATGTGCTCATCTTGGAGGCCCATTTTTGAATTGGGTCTTTAAATTTTGGGGCCCTAATGTGTTTTAGTTCTTTATAAATTCCAGATAGAATTCCTTTGTCTGAATGCTTATTAGTTAAGATATTTTCCAAATTTGTGGGTTGTCTTTTCATTCTGTTGGTAATTTCCTTTAACATGAATAGACGTCTCAATATGAAGAAGTCTCAGTTGGTAATTCTTTCAAGTATTTCTTGTGCAGTTTGATTTTTATTCTTGAAATGTTTGCCTACACTATGTCTTCAAGGTTTTTACCTACTTTCTCTTTCAGGAAATTTAGTGTTTCTATTTTAATGTTTAGATCTATAATCTATTTTGACTTTAATTTAGTGCATGGTTATAAACCTGGATCAAGTTTTAGTTTTTGGCATGTAGAGAGCCAGTTTTAGCAGCACTATTTGTTAAAGAGGCTATCTTTCTTCCACTAAACATGTTTGGCCCCTTTGTTGAAGATAGGATAGCTGAGTGTGTTTGTAGTTGTATCTGCATTTTCTAATCTATTCCATTGATGCTCAGGTCTATTTTTGCCAATATCATGTTGATTTTATCACAGTAGCTTTGTAGTACAATTTCAAATCAGAGATTGTAATGGCTCCTGCCTTTCCTTTGTTGCCTAGGATTGGCTTTGCTCTTCTAGGTTTTTTTCTGGTTCCAAACAAATTTTAGGAATGATTTCTCTAGGTGTGTGAGGTATGCTGGTGGTATCTTGATAAAGATTGCATTAAATCTGTATAAAAATTTTAGGAGTATGGCCATCTTCATAATGTTGGTTATTCCTATCCAGGAGCAAGTAATATCCTTCCATTTTCTGAAATCCCCTACGATCTCTTTTTCCAGAGTACTATAATTTTCATTGAATAAATCTTTTACCTCTTTAGTTAGATTAATTCATAAGTATTTCACTTTCTGTGGTGCTAGTGTGAAAGGTATTGTTTCTCTAATTTCCATCTCAGTGTGTTTGTCATTTGTGTAGAGGAATGCTATTGACTTTTGGGTATTGACTTTATATCCTGCTATGATACTGAATTTCTATATTAATTCTAGTAGCTTCTTGGTGGTGTTTTTCTTTTTTTTTAAATCAGGGAGTGAACTCAGGCCCTTGTGCTTGCCAGGGAAACATTTATTCTACTGAGCCATCTCCCCGGCCCGTTGGTGGTGTTTTTTGGGTCTCTTAAGTAGAGCATCTCGTCATCTGAGAATAATGATAGTTTAACTTCTTTACCTATTGTTATTCCTTTTATTTCTTTCTCTTGTCTAATGGCTCTAGCTAATGATTCCAGAACTATATTGGATAAGAGTGGTGATAGAGGGCATCCTGGTCCTTTGCCTGATTTGAGAGTAAAAGATTTCAGTTTTTCCCCATTTAGAATTACGTTAGCCATTGGATTGCCATAGGTGGCTTTTATCAGATTGAGGCCATCTATTCCAATTTTCTGTAGCACTTTGATCATGAGTGAATATTGTACTTATTCAAAAGCCTTTTCTGCATCAATTGAGATGATCACGTGGTTTTTGGATTTGGCTCTATTGATATAGTGTGTTACATTTATAGACTTATGTATGTTGAACCATCCTTGCATCCCTGGGATGAGTCCTACCTGGCCATGGTGTATAATCTTCTTAATGATTTGTTGTATTCTATTTGCTAGGATTTTTGCCTCTATGTTTATTAGGGAGATTGGCCTGTAGCTCTCTTTTTTAGTTGAATCTTTCTCTGGTGTTGGTATCAGTATTATACCTGCCTCCAGGAATGATTTTGGGAGTACTTCTTCCTTTTCAATGTCATTGAAGAGTTTGAGGATTATTGGGATTATATCCTCTGTAAATTTCTTATAGAACCTGGGCTTTTTCTTGTCAGTAAGTTTTTTTATTACATTTTCAATTTCCTTGGTTGATATTGGGTTAGTGAGAGTTCTTATATCTTCTTAATTCAGTTTTGGTAATTTGTATCTTTCTAGGAATCTGTACATTTCTTCTGTATCTTCAACTCTGTGAGAATAAAGATTTTCTAAGTAGCTATTGATGATCTTCTGAATTTCCACAGGGTCCATAGTAATTTTGCCATTTTTATTCCTTATTACTTGAATTTGGGTTTTTTCTTTCCTCTTTTTGATGAGGTTAGCTAGGGGCTTATCAATTTTATTTAATTTTCAAAGAACCAGCTTTTTGATTTGCTAATTCTTTGTATTATTTTGTTTGTCTCAATTACATCAATTTCTGCTCTAATCTGTATAATTTCCTCCCTTCTTTGGGCTTTGTTTGTCCTTGTTTTTCTAGATGGTTGAGGTGCAGCATTAGGGTATCTATTTTGTTTCCGTTTTGTTTTCCTAATGTGTGAGTTTAAAGGTATAAACTTTCCTCTAAGAGCAGCTTTCTTTGCATCCCACAGATTCTAATAAGTTGTGCTTGAACTGTCATTGAATTATAGAAATTGTTTAATTTCATCTGTAACCCACAGAATGGTGTTATTTAATTAACATGTGTTTATGGGTTTTTTTGTGGCTTCACTTGTCATTTATTTCCTGTTTCATTGCACTGTGGTCAGATAATATGATAGGTTAATTTCTGTTTTCTTGCATATACTTAAACATGATCTATGGACTAGTATGTGGTTTATTTTAGAAAACCCATGTGCATCTGAAAAGAATGTATATTCAGATGTGGTTGTGTGGAGCACTCTGTGTATGTCCACAAAGTTCATTTGTGCCAAGTTCTGGTTCAGTTCTGCTACTTCTTTGCTCATTTTTTGTCTGCTTGACCTGTCCTTTAGGGATAAGGGCGTGTTAAGGTCTCCTATTAAGATTGTGGTATTAGGTATTAGATTTTTCATATCCATTAATATTTGTCTTATATAGTTGGGTGCTCCCATGTTTGGTGCATACATATTTATGATTGTTACCTCTTCCTATTGTATTTTTCCCCTGACCAGTATGTAGTGACCTTTATTTTGTTTGATCATTCTTGGTTTGAAGATCAGATTGTCTGCGAACAGGACTTCTTCCTCTGCTTTTTTCTGCAGTCCTGGGACATGTAGTATCATTTTTCATCCTTTGACTTTCAGCCTGTGAATTTCTTTATGAATTAAGTGTGCTTCTTGTATATAGCATATTGTTCAATTTTGCTTCCTAATCCACTGTGCCAGTCTGTTTCTTTTAATTGGTGAATTGAGTCCATTTGCATTGATGGTTATACTGAGATATACTGCCTTATGTCTGACATGTTTTTTTACTTCTGTTATTTACTTATTTTTTTCCTGTGTTTAATTGTTTGCCCTATTCAGTGGGTTCTTTCCATTCTCATTCATGGAGTTGTGGTCATTTTGATCCCTCTCTAGGATATCTTTTAGTAGTCTGTAGGGTTGGCTTATTATCATGAAATTCTTTAGTTCCTCTTTGTCATGGAAATATTTCATTTCCCCATTGAACTTGAGAGAGAGTTTTTCAGGGTATATCAGTCTGGGTTGGAATTTGTTTTCTTGCAAGACTTGAAGTACTTTGCTCCATGCTCTTCTTGACTTGATTGTTTGTGAAGAGAAATCTGTCATTATTCTAATGGGTTTTCCTTTAAACGTGATCTGTTTCTTTTCTCTAGTGGCTTTTAGTATACGGTTCTTGTGCTGAATTTCTGGGATCTTGATTATTATATATCTGGGTGTGGTTTTAATTGGGTTGATGTTATTTGGAGTTCTATATGCTTTGGTTACCTGAATGTCAGATTGTTTCCCCATATTTGGGAAGTTTTCTACTATTGCTTCTGCCCATATTCTTTTTATATTGTTTTTATTGACACCTTCTTTCTCATTGATGCCTATTAGCTTTATGTTGTTCATCTTTGCATTGTTGTTCAGATGTTGAGTTATTTTTCCTGTATGCTCATTTTTAAAAATCTTTTCCATAGCTCCAATGGTGTCTTCAAGTTCTGATAGTCTATCTTCACTCTCATTCAAATGGCTTTGCTAGCTTGTGATCGAGATTTTGATTTCCTGTATATCTCTTTGAATCTGCTTCATGCATTCTATTTCTTTCCTATATTGCTCATTCTAGGATTCCATCATTCTTGCATTTTCCTCTTTTTTTTTTTTAATCAGTGTCTACTTTAGAAGCACTTAGTAATTCTTTCATTATAGTTATCATTTTTTTTTTTTTTAAATTGGAGATTATTACTGATCTGATATTCTCTATACCTTTCTAAAGTTGTTTCTTTACTTCAGATGCTGTTATTTCAGGGATGTCAGGAGTGTGATTCCCAATCAATGCTAGTTTACTTGCATTTACTCTGAGTGGGCTCGGGGCCTGGGAATTCATTTTGCTGCTTCTTTTTGTCATTTAAATTTTTTTTCTTTGTCATTTTGTATAGCACTGGACTCTGACTTTTGGTGTAGTAGTTACCTTAGCACCTATTGATATTATTACCCAAGGTAGATTTTGTGGTTAATGCAGTTTCAGTTTTATATTTACAGTACTACAATTAGCAACACTATTAATGGGTAGTGAGATTTAACAATTGACAAATTTAACAACTTGTAATTAATGGGTTTTTATTTTAACCCATAAGTGAAGCATTATGACTGTAGCTAAGCATATATAAAATTGGGAATTTGTATTTAAATTAGTTCCCCTAAGATATGTCTGATCACCTCCCCTTGATGTACCTGGAGTCTTCCAGGCATATTTTCACTCTAATTACCTGTTGTCCCCTTTCTTGATCAAGAGAGAGAAAGAGAGAGAAGACGCTCTCATAGATCTGGATCTAGCAGTGTGTCTCAGCTCACTGGGACACCAGTTTGAACTCTACCAAGTTTAAACTCATCCAGCTAGACCTGGCTTGTCCTGGCTGCTGCACTTGGCTTCTTCCTGCTGTGGCCTGTGGAAGTGAACCCGCTGTGCCCCAGTGGCAAGCTGTTCTGCTCCTGGATTAGCTGGCTGGATCTCGCCCCTAACCTTTCTGCTGGGAGTTCCACTGCAGGGTTCCACATCAGCCCTGACCACTGGCTGAAGGCAGCAGGCCTGAGGATGGGGGGAGAGGGACCTGCCTGCTGGCTCCTTAGTTATATAATTAACATTATTTTTTCTTTTAAATTATATGTACAATTTCTTTAATTCATCATTTGAGTTTGTATTTTTATTTAAAATTTTTCTTTAGTTATTTTTCAAATGTATCCATATTTTTCTCATATATAATCTTCTGTTCATTTTATTCCTTTTATCTCTTTAATCAGATCTATCATACTTTTTTATTTTTTATTTTCAGATTGTTGTTATTTTACTTTGTAGTTCTGAGGTGTTGGATTGTTCTATTGTGTCTGCTGATTTTTTCCTGTAGTCTTTTCTTGTTAGTTCATTTGCCCCTCTTTAAGTGGCAATTCTGTGTGACAGCGGCATGGTGACACTCTGCCTTCCTTCCTCAAGCTTTTGTGCACAATAGCATTTAGATTTCAATCCATCAAAGGGCCAGCCCAAGACTTTTGGTTTTTCTTTTTAATGTATCTTGTACAGGGTCTCATGACACAGTTCCGACTTTCTGTGATCCTCCTGTTTTCAGCCTTTCCAGTGCTGGGATTCAGACTTGGTCATGGGTGCAGCAGGCCTGGGGGTGGGGGCAGCATGGCGTGTGTACCAGGAATCAAATCCTGCTCCCTGTGCTTGCCTAAGCAGGCGCTTAGTCTGCTGAGCTACCTCGCTGGCCCTAAAAATAAAAGTGGTTTCTCTGAACAAATGTTGCCTACAGAAAGTCAAGCTGTTCTCTGTCAGGTCCCTGAGCTACAGATTTTCTGTCTACTTCTCCAGAATTGGGGATCCCTTTAAAACCTAACTTTACAAGTGAGTCAAATTTCAACCTTCTGCATCTTATGACTGAGTTCACTATAGAATCCAAGTATTCAGTCTTCAGTACCTCCAGCTGGGCCCTCCCATCCTTTCCCAGGATCATTCTTTTTTTCTTTTTATTCAGACCCTTGTGTTTGCCAGGGAAGTGCTTATTCCACTGAGCCATCTCCCTGGCCCTTACAGTCGTGTCTTTTTTTTTTTTTCTTTTTCGTGGAACCAGGGATTGAACTCAGACCTTTGCCAGGGAAAAGGGTTTCTGTTTTAATCTACCATTTTCTAGTGTTATTGAAATATAAAAATATTAAAACCCTATTTATTTAAATCTTGCACAAATTTCTCTTGGTGTGTTTGCACCAGGTGTGCCCCTTTCTCACTCTACCTAGTGGGCCATGCAGCATTGGCTGTGCCATGCAGCAGCTAAGTTCTAAATATGAGTGGCGACGGTGAGGTTGTAGGAAAGCATCCTGCTTCTGCACCACTACGCAGGTGACACCCAGCGAGCTGGAGTCTAAGGGAAGAGTCACAGGCCGTCTTCTGACAATGTCTTCTTGCTTGGGGGAGGTGAGTCTTGGTTCAACTGACTGCATGTGGAACACCCACACTGGGAAAAGGCAATTAGCTTCACTCAATTGTCTGCTAATTTAAACATTAATCTTATGCAAAAACACCTTCCTAGAGCCATCCACAATAGTATTTGACCAAATATGTTGAGTATGGCCCAGTCAACTGAGATATCAAAGTAGCTGTCACACTGCTACTTTGTGTGTGTGTGTGTGTGTGTGTGTGTGTTTCTGTCTGTCTTGTCTCCTAGATTGTGACCACCTCCAGGGTAGACATGGTGTAGCATGGCTCTTGAAGTTTACTACATGCTAGGCAGGTACATTTAATGAATTAATTATAAAAGGAGAAGTAGGAGCGAACCTAAAATTCATTTTAGACATTTGACCTCATAAGGGCACAGGTTCCTTGAGTGTTTAAAAATTGGTTGCAATATTTTTGATTATAAAACATACAGCTGGCAGCTGGGGAGACAGCTCAGCAGACTAAAGTGCCTGCTTAGGCAAGCTCAGGGACTGTGATTTGATCCCTGGCACCACATGCTGCACCAGCCCTTCCTCCAGGGCAAGCTGAGCCGGCCACACACAAAAATAAATAAATAAATAAATAGCTGTTTCAAGTGAGAGATTTCCAATGCAAATAACCTTCAGTGGGGAACCATGCCACAGGTATAGTTCTCGCTACCATCATGGTTTCTCACTGGCCATGAGACAGAATCTCTATAGGTCAGCACACTCTAGCCTCTTCCTCTTGGAGATGGGATAGGACACGAGTCTTTGTGTTGCTAAGTTTGAAACATTCTAACATAATTACATGGATAAATTTAAGTTTTTTTTTTTATGGGAAAGAAAGCGTGAGGGAGTGTGGACTCTTGGATTTTCTTCTCCACTGTAGGTAAATTTTAGCTAAACACACAGCAGATTGAGTTTTTCCAAAGGAATCATGCATAGTTCTTTCAGTTTTTATGCCCCTGATTGCACATCTTCCTCTCTCTCTCTCTGCTCTCTCCTTCCCTCCTTTTTTTCTTCCTCCCTCCCTCCTTCCTTCCCTCCTTCCCTTTCAATTTATTTTGTTGAAGTGGATTTTAGTTACTCAGGCTGGTTTTAAAGTCCTACACTCAGATGTTCCTCTTGCCTCATCCTCTTAGGTTGCTGGAACCAGTAGGGTGCTACCATGCTCAGCTGGACTCCTTTGCTTGATTGTGGTGGTCCCTTGTAGGGTATTCCCATCTATAACTGTTGAATTATGGAATGGATCATGTTTCCTCAAATTCATGTGCCCAAGATATAACCCCAAGTACCTCAAGATGTGACTTTACTCTATTTGGAGACAGGGCAATTAGAAAAATAAATAAGTTAAGCTGAGGACACTGAGGTGGGCCCTGACCCAGTATAATGCGTGCCCCTGTAAGAACAGAAGCTTAGGACATGGACACGGATACAAAGGGAGAACAGGATGAAGGCACTGGATGAAGTTGGCCACCTACCAGCTGAGGAAAGAGGCTTCAGAAGAAGCTTCCTATGTACACTTTGACCTCGGACATCTAGCTTCCTAAAGTATAAGAAAATAAATTTTTGCTGTGCAAGCACCCAAGCTGCTGTGGTCACACCAGCCATAGGAAGAGAAATTCAACTAGATTTGTCCATGGGAATTTTTTCCTTTTACAGTCAGATTCTTCATTTTCATTCCTTTTGCAGCCAGTAAAATCCCACTTGGGCTCCTTAGGCAGCACTCTTGTAAAATTCACCCTGCGGAGCAGACCGTGAAGCACTGGAAGAACTCTTCCGATCAGGTGAGTCTCGGCTTCAACCGTTTCCTTAGCCATGCAAATAGCTACAGAGATTAGGATGAATTTGCGAAAGACCTGACACTAGCCTGCATTCAGTCAGCAAAAAATCACACAGGGCGCGGGGCGTGTCCAGCCATGTTGCTAGAAGGTTCTCATGTGGGGAAGCAGGCTCATGAACACTAGCCTGAGGCCCAAATCTGGGGAGGACCCACTAGCTATGCTTTCCATTTGTAGGTTGCGCCCCCATGCTTGCACTTTCTTGAAAAAAAATCATTCAGGCAGGTCAGTGCAATCTCCTTGCCACTGCTCAACAGCTAGAAGAAAACAGCCCACTGGGGCACTATTTATTTTTGGGCAGAACCGGGGATTGAACTCAGACTCTTTCGCTTGCCGGGGAAGTACGTATTGCACTGAGCCATCTCCCTGGCCCCTGGGGCACTATTTTTGACAGCTTACCGAGTTTAATACTTTTTAAAATTATTGTTGGTAGCTTAATATGAATCACTACTGGTTTCCTTTCTTCTTCCTCAATGAACTTGATCTTGTATTTTAAAAGACGTGCAAATGTATAACCGTGTATTTCATGAAGGTATAATTTTTTTTGTCTTTCCTTGCTTAAATACAGAAAAAAATTGAAAATAACTTCCTTTTTTCAACAAATGTTAAGATGCAATTCGTATCACAGATGATTAGAAAATGAACTTTATGTAAAGAGTGTTACATGTTCAACCCTGAAATTCTTATATAAAGACCTGCCTACTTTCTGCCATTTATAAAACCTTCCTTTATTTTTCTTGAACTTCAATGAAAACATAGCTCTTCCAAACCTTGATCAAATAGCTTAATCTTCGCTTGCTTATGACTTTCAATTATACTAGCTTTGAAAGGTCTGAGGACGTTGTCTGTATTAAAGACACTGCAAACAGCCTGGCATTATTATAAGCTGTGCAGGTCAGATCCCATATGAAGTCTAGATCTCAATTTATCATAACCTCTGGGCATGTCTACATTTTCTATAAACAAATTGGAATTATTTCCTCTTTTGATCTGGATATACTGAAAGAAAGAAATCTCTCATTTTTGGGATAAAGGGTTTTCTTTCTTTCTTTCTTTCTTTCTTTCTTTCTTTCTTTCTTTCTTTTCTTCTCTTCTCTTCTCTTCTCTTCTCTTCTCTTCTCTTCTCTTCTCTTCTCTTCTCTTCTCCTCCTTCTTCTTCTTCCTCTCTCTCTCTCTCTCTCTCTCTCTCTCTCTCTCTCTCTCTCTCTTTCTCTCTTTCTCTCTCCTACCATGCTCTGTGCAAGTTTTCTACCTCTTACTCCTTAGCTGACTGAAGGGCTATAAAGCTTTAACCCCAGGTTTTTTTTCAGCATCATTTTCATGACACGTCTTACGGCCAAAAGAACTGATAGAAACAGAGACAAGGCAATAGTAAGTGCTATCCAGGTGACTCCTCGTGTGAATTAGTGACCACGTTGACTCTCCTACCTGCTTGGGCTGTGAGCTGCTGGCCGAAGCACTCACAGGTGGGAGCTTGGTAAGCATTTCTGTCCCTTTTCCTTGGTTCCAAAACTTGTTTGTGTTTCATTATCTTTTTCATCCAAGGTGAACATGAGCTATTAGGCAGTTCTCATAAAGCAATTGCTTGGCTGGTATACAGGAATTTTCTCACATTCTTGCAGGACTGATTTTGCCATGCAAAGCACAAAAACTTGCTGTTCAATAAACTTTCTTCTCTTCACCTTGTACAGTAAAAAGAAAAAAAAGGATCCTTGGGGGTCTACGCAAAGTTTGGTCACATGGATAAAGAGAGGACTTTATGGAGGTGATACCACCAAGGGAACAAGCAGCTCAGACACAAAAAGAACAAAATGCTTTCATGTTTCTTGGGTTTATAACAAGGTATCCTTTCAATCAGAGACCGGATGCTTGTGCACTGAAAATGCAAAAACTGAAATGAACAAAAGGCAAACCATTTTTACTCAACAGAATTCTCTGCACAGGTCAAGGAAATGCCAAACTTAACAGATGTCTTAGACTGTGCCCTGCAGGTCAATAAATTAAAGTTTTGTTGAACCAGGAAGAGGAAGGAATTTCAGAACTTCAGGTCCCCAAATGGAAATGCCCCTTAGGACAAGTTTAAACTAGGGAAATAGCACTGGAGTTCTTCCAAGTCAGTTGGCCCAGTCTCCTGTAACTCATTTCTGGGCCCCCGGAAGCTGTTTGTTTAACTCTGCCTTCTACAGTGCTACAGTGTCAAAGGGAGTTAATCATTAGCAAGTGTGAATAGTGTCAGTGTAGCACAGCAGGATTGCAGTCCCCTGTGTTTTGACACAATCTTAAGCATGTGTCAGAATGAAATAAAGACCACAGAGTGAAAACAGCATGAAATTTTGGGAGCAGTGAATGCACATTCATAAGTGAATTTTTAAATCTCCATTCTCATTGTGTTTTCCTGGAGAAAGGGGTGGGAGGGATACCCCCCTCCAGGTGATGCAGAGCTGCGAACCCCCCTGAGTCCTCTGATCCAGCTCAAAGCAGCTCCTCCCCAGAGACCCAGGTTCTGGAGAATGGCCTGGCAGTTTAGGTGCAGGGTCCCCAACCCCCACCCCCATTCTTCGCCACTGTCACAGTTACCCAGCATTCCTGTGGAACCAGTATGCATCTGCTTGGGCCCAGAACTTAATGAGCCTTTTGCTTGTCCCCTGGGCAGGGATCATAATCAGCACAATGCCTCTCTTTAGGGCAGAACTACGAGAGCCCTCGCTCCTTTCAGGGGAGGGGATAGGTGCGATTTGTGGGCTCAATTGAGATCTGGTTGAAAAGAGTATGACCATCCTAGAAAATGATCAAGAATTCCAGGAGCCATCCAGATGGCTTTCCAATTAGAGAATCTGGGCTTGTGGAGACCCCAGCTGTATTCCCCAGAACAGCATGTGTGTCCAGACCCTGAAACATCCCTAATAATGGTCGAGATCTTCCATGATGGCACACAGACAGGCTTCGTTTTTCTCCTTGGGACTGGGACACACTCAAACATTCTTCACTTCAGTTAACACACCACTCATTCACCTTGGGACCCAATCCAGAAAATTAGGGCACAGGACAGCCAGATAGCTCAGTGGATTAAAGCGCCTGCTTAGGCAGACCCAGGGACTAGGGCTCAATCCCTGGCATGCTGTGCTGGCCCCGCCCCCCAGGGCGGCTGGGATGGAGGTTGAGACTGGGTGTGATAGTGAGCGCTTGTAATCCCAGCATTTAGGAGGCTGAAAACAGGAGAATCACTACAAGTCTGATCTGTGTAGTGAGATCCTGTAGACTTGGTTCTAAAATACATAAAAAAAAGAAAGAAAATTAGGACACCTTGAGTCAGACACCAAATCTTATGCCTTGAGGTCTCCAATCTTCTCTCCAATCTGTTTCGGGGCCTACCTTCGCTTTGTAACTTCTCTCCTGGGCTCCTTTTAGTTAGTCTTCCTGACCCTGAAATTCAGAGGGGCTGTTACCTGAGTCACCACTTTACAATGCAGAATTGATCTGAACACTCTTGCTTAGCCAGTGTGCCTTTATTTATGTATTTATTTACTTATCTGGTGCAGGGTCTCACTATGCAGCTCGGCCTGGTAGTGATCCTCCAGTCTCAGCCTCCCAGTACTGAGATTACAGGCATGGGCCACCATGCCCAGTTTTGGTGGCTGGCTATGCAATGGGCCTGCACAGCATGCGGTACTGGTACTAGGGATCGAACCTAGGTCCTCGTGCTTGTCGGGCAGGTGCTTAGAGCACAGAGCTTCCTCCTAAGCTCTGCAGGTGCCTTTTTTTTTTTTTTTTTTTTTTTTTTTGATGGATTGGTACAGCGCATGGGTAGGACTCTGTTTTCTTCCTAACCAGGGCTTTGCCTTGCATCCCATTACTAGTGCCTTTATCTCGCATCATGTTGTGTCGTATCACATCATATACTGGGCTTTAATATGTCACAGACCAGTGATGGCAAACCTTTTGGAGCTTTCAATGATACTAGCAATGTTTTGAGGTGTGCATGTCATAGGTTTGCCATCCTTGTCACGGACTTTCAGATTTCTTACCTTCTTCAAACTGTTCCATGCACTTAGGATAACTTTTGCTCATGCCCAACTTGAAGATTCCATTTGGCTTCCCTAGGAAACAGTCTGCCTACTCCCATTCTCCTATGTTCTCCATTGTCTCCATCACTTTGGACTAAAGCCTCTGTATGCTGCTAAGCCCCTGTTTCTTGGTGCCTGTCTCCTTTCCTACACCACGCAGGGCCAGAAGCAGAGTCCATTTTATTTACTTTTGCCCCACCTCCATCCCCAAAGCTGAATGGAGTACAAGTTGGTTGAAGTGCCCAGAGCTGTAGGTTGGGTATTGTTAGAACCAGTGTCGGAGTAGTAGCTTGAATCATTTGGCCCAATCCCCTGGACTCAGAGGTCTCTCTTGGTCGGATGTGAGAGAAGCTGACCCTGACTCCATGTTCTCCACCTTGCTGCGCTCCGCAGTCCCTGGTAATCTTCAAAAAAGTCTAGGAATCTTCTCAAAAGGACATCCTGAGGCCTCTCCATAGGACGCTGACCTCGGAGGTGCAGCACACACCAGAGCCTCAGCTAAGCACAGGCGCTTGTAGGGCTCCAATGCGCATGGCAGTTGAGATGCACAGTTTCATCTGACCCCCAGTTATTAAGGATACATAGTTATGTTTGGTGTCTATGCTGGTGCCATGCTTTTCTGATATGCTCTACAAGTTCTTCCTCTTTTTATCACTCAGAGTTTTTCCAAGTCTTCAAATGCAGGGACCAATGCATTTAGAGAACTGGGGCACACACATGGGAAACTCTGAAGTCTCGCTCACAGTAGAGTCTGCCTAGCAGGCAAAATTCCTGATATCTGGGCTCTGCATTAGAGTTTAAAGAACACACCAACTTTTCCACTTTGATTTGGACGACATTATTGCTCCTTGAGGTGAGGGCGATTTTGTTTTAAAGGGTGTTAGGAGATTAGGAAAACAAAAAATGAAGAAATTGGGAGGAAGCAAGAAGTGCATATGACTCTTAGTGGAGCATCAGCAATGACACACTTCGGTTCCATTTGGTGGCACCGAGGTAAGTCATGAGAAGTTGCTTTCACTTCGTGCTCCTTGGCTTTTGGCCCTCATAAGTTACTGCTATGTGTCCTTCTTAACACAGATCTCTGCTACCAAATCTTTTGAGGCATTAGAGATTTGACATACTATAAATTCTTCTTTTAGTCTGGCATGGGTCCCTGTTCTGCTCTACCATGATATTTCTACCCTTTAAAGCATGAACCAAATGAACCGCCCTCTCCTTTACATTGTATCAGATATTGTCTGCAGGAATGAAAAACTGACTCATGCGTATCGCTTGCAGTAGCTAAGTTTGTTGTAATTTATTACACAGCAGAAGATCATTTACCAGAAATCACTACAATTCTTTTATTGTTACAGAATTTGGGTGTATTTAATGAGAAATATGAAGCTCTGGAGGACAGAGAGATGTGGTCTTCCATGCCTTGCCATCTCTGTCAAAGTGTTAGTGAAGGGCATCACATGTGGCAAACAACTGCTAAATATTTACTGAATGAATGAACAAAGGTGTGTTTGGCTTGCTATTTTCACAAAGTGACTTAGATTTCTGCCTTCTGGTATTTGACATCTCTGGTTTTTCTCTGTGTTTAGTTAAAAGATTCATATGTATTTCTTCTCAGTTAATAGAGGAAGATTATCTCTACAAAACCTTTTCCTAGGAATTTGGAGAGTAGGTGGGGCTACTTGTTGTAGGTTTAATGGATAGACAGATTAGAAAGTAAGGTACGATAGATGGAATCCAAATTCTAATCATTTTCTGAGCACCCTTGGTCACATCTTCCTGCTGCTCACCAATGAGCTCCGTCAGAGTATGTCAAATCCCTGACTCCGCAAAGAATAGAAGAATGTTCTTTTTTCTTTTGGATGCTGAAACCTGTGTCAAGAAAGACATGTTATTAATCGCTAATAAGAAAACCTAGTCAACAAGGTGAAAGTAAAGAAAATATGAACAAAAATCAATAAGTTGTCTTATTATTAGTAATAGTTTGCTTTTTCCCTGACCCCCTTCAACTCCTGGCACATCATTCTTTCTTTTTTTGTTTCACTATTTGCTGAAATGGGGTCTCACTGTGTTGCCCACGTTGGCTTCCAGCTTGTGGTCCTCTGGACTTAGCCTTCAGAGTTAGCTGGGATTACAGGCGTGCACCATGCACGTCTCTTTTAGAAGCAGAGATGATGACAATGTGGGGAGCACAAGAAAGGTTACATTAAAGCCTCTTTCCTTTTTTTCTCTATGGGAAGTAAGCTTTTTATGTTTCCTTCTGTGACAGCCCCATAGGTTCTACAGAGATACCACTGACTTCCCTGACCGGCTTCCTCAGCATTTTTCACTGCAAGAACATTTCTGGATCTGTACTGGGAAGAATTTATCTTTTGCTCCAGCTCTGCCAGAAAGACTATTTTTCCCTTGGTCACCTTGATGGTCCATTCATGGGTTTTAACCAGAGCTTCATGGTAAATGGTCACTATCTGGGGCCCTAGGCGTCCCATCAGGGCAGGCTGGAGACTCCATCTGTATCCTTCACGGTGGACGGAAGCCCACCAAGACCTAGGAGGTAGTGATTGTCTCCAGGTGTGGCCAGGGACTCTCCTTACTTCTAGATGGCTCAGGACACACCATGCTGACTGTTGGCTCCCAGCCATGTTCTGTCCTGCTGGGTAGTAGGGGATAAAGTTGATGGTGGCGTTTTTTCTTTATGAGAGTGCTTCTGATCTTATCTGCATCCTGTCTGTAAGGAGGCTAATGGAACTATGTGGGCAAGCAAACCACCAAGTTTCAGCAGGCCGGCTGGCAAATCCTTTCCTTCGTGGGAATCCAAATAGGAGAAGCCCGTGCTTTGTGGTAATACTGTCAGCCATCACAGTTTCTGGAAATGGTTGATGACTGGATCATTGTCTACCTGGAGGATATTTAAAGAGGATTTGTACTGTTCAAATAATGTTTGCTATCAGTGACTTGGTTGCGATTATTCATGGTACATTGATCACTTTTGTTGATTTTATGAAGCAGAAAGAGCATAACAAAGACATCCAACTAAATGAATATGAACGCAGAAATATTGGACAGCAAGTAAATCCTATAAGAGAGACTTTAGTAATGGTAAGTGGAAGGGCCTATACTTTAGGTACACACACACACATGCGCACACACACACACACACACACACACACGCACGCACACACTCTGTCTTAATTTGTTCTTTTCCCTCAGACACAGATGTGTTGTTTTAGAAGCCTGGATTGTAGTGTAGCATCAACTGTGGACAAGGCTGTGTAGAAGGCGGGGCGCTGCTGCCAGAGAAGAGGCTGAACTCAAAGCTGGTCAGGTCACTTAGCAGTATTCAGAGAGGTTAGAGGTGCAGAGCGCCTCCGGCTACACAACAAGCCAGATAGGGATCTGCAGACTGGGAACCCTTGCTAGGGTGGGAGCAGGTTGCAGGCAGAGCCTGGGGCAGTTCCTGTGCTGATGGCTGCCTGCTGTCTACCTGCTGCAAGGGCCTTAGGCTAGGTAGGGAGGGAGAGGTCAAAGGCCAGGCCAGGGGGCCAGGTGTGGACAAACGTAAATACAGCGAGAAAGCTAAAGGAGAGAGGACTCAGGAATTTGAGCAGAAGTCACGATGAAGTTAGTATCAGAATGAGTTTGCCAAAGTCAAAATTTGATCTTAGGCTGCAGTGATAGAATTCAATAGAACCATGAGTCTGGGTTGGAAATCACCAGGAGACAGAGTCCAGTCCTGGGCTTAGGAAGGATCATTGCTCTCCCACAAGAGAGGCTTTATTTACCAAATATTTGCTGAACATCTAGTAAGTGCTAGATATGTTCCGAGACACTGGGGATTTAGCCACAAACAAGATACAGCTCAGGTTCCCAGTAAGCTGTTCAGTTGTGGGGAGGACAGGAAGCTATGTCATAGTGCGTAAGTTAAAAACATAATTTTCTAGAGGACTATGTCATATGGGTAACGACATAGGATGACGTGCTAGAATGTGACTTTCTGGTGGGAGTGGGTGTGGTATCTACTTATTTAGGGGCACAAAAAGTTCTCTTTGAAGAACTCAGACCAGAAGGATGAGTAAAAAGCGAACATAGAAAGATCCCAGAAGATCATTCGGGCGTAGGTAGGGAGGTAGAGAAGGTAGAGAGGAGAGCAGAGGAGAGGAGGAGGACAGTGTGTCTGTGCTGCGGTGGCCAGCGTGGGGTGCTCTACTGGGGAGCAGCAGGGGCTTTGGTGGTGAGCATGCCAGCCAGGGGATGGGGCACCGCGATCCAGTTCACCTCATTTTATTTTAGAAACACATATACTTTTATTTAAAAAGAAACACTTTTATTAAAGTAACACTATGTGCTAAGCACCATACTAAGTCTTTTACAAATATGAATTCATCAACTATCATGAAAACGACAGTGCTAACTAAATGTTAAACTGCACTGTACAGCTGGAAATGCTGTGACAGCCATTATTTTATTTGGAACATACAAAGATCATGTTAAGTGGGGTTTTGGGGGCCATGGGTGGTACTGCGCATTGCACCTGGGGCCTTTATGTTGAGGTACATCTCAAGGCTGCTTGTTTATCTATTTATTTTCTTTTTACAGACACAGGGCATTGTTAAGTCACTAAGTTGCCGAATCTGTGATGCTCCTGCCTCTGCCTCCCAGGGGACTGAACTTCCAGGGGTGCATCCTCATGCCTGGCTACGGAGGGCTCGGTTTTAAAATAGTGACATTGCAGACTCTGCATGTGAAACACAGAGAGCACTAAGTCATCTTTCCTCCTGCGCTGCTTTCGTTCTTGGTGTCACATGCCACTTGAATAAATACTGAAGGACACAGACTACTTAACCTTGAAAAGGTCGTGTTAAAGGAGGTGCAGCTCCTCTTTGTCATTGAGATGCAGCAGTATGACCACACCCACGCGTTTCAGAAGCAGGGCTAGTAAGTGCCTCTCCTCGCCACTTGTGGGGCGCAGTGACCTCTCTCACCTGCTCTGAGATCAGAGGGGTCTGTTTTGTCCCCTGCGTAGAATCTAGTACTTGCAGAGTTATAATTTTTTAGTTGTTGCCATTCCTTTGTGTAATCAAAATCTCAAGATAACTGGAAAAGTGTTTCAAATCTGTCCATTTGTGTGCCTTCAGCTAGGGAGGGAGGAAGGAGTGCAGTCTTGTAGCAAGCAGGATGCTGCTGGCATTGATCCATTTAATTCACAGACAGGTCGTAGGGCACCTCTCCTGGCAAGCGCTGTGCTGGGTGGAGCGAGGGAAAGGACACATGCCTCAGTGTGCTCCTGTGTGCAGCATGTGCTCCACTATTGTTATCAATTTCTGGCCTCAGATTGAGTCCTTCATCCCTCTTAGAACTGTGGAACCTGAGTAGACCAAACACTGATGATGCAACTAGGGGGATTTTAGACTCAGGCCAGAAGAATGGGAGAAGTGTAGGTAAACTGCAAATCAAATGCAACCTACTGGAGTCTGAGAGGCTGTAATTAGGGGGCAAAAGACATGAGGGTTAGGGATAGGCCAATAAAAGGAAGGAATAGTCACGTCTTTTCTGGGGATGGGTGGAGATTTTCTGGGAATTTGGGTCCGGGCTTCTTCTTGCTCCATTTGTGGTTCTTTTCAGTCATCGTCATGGCAACTGTCAACTCTCAGGCTGCTGGGGGTGTGTGCTACTCAGCATGAAGAGAGCCCTGCAAGGCAGGTGGCAGCTTGCTTGTGGTCACTCTGCAGCCACCTCAGACCCACCCAGTGTAGTTGAAGAGGGGCTTCAGGTTTGGGGCACCCCATCCTCAGGGATAAGCATGATGAAGGTGCAGGAGAAGTGCAGGCAGGTCACCCAGGCAGGGCAGGATCTGGGCAGGGTGGCAGTTGGGGAGGCCCACAGCAAGCAAGACCCAACCAATCATCTCAGCAATTCCAAGTTGTATTCACTGCTGGACACGTGAAGTGATGTGTTCTGGGCTGCACTGCTGCATATGATCTCTACTGATCCTGACTGGCATAAAACAACCAGCCATTTATTTTGCTCACAAATCCGCCTCTTGGGTGGGGCTGGTGGCACTGGCTTATCTCTGTTCCACATGGCCCCTGCCAAGGTGACTGAGGATCCATTCTTAAGCTTGCTGTCATATTTGATAATAGTTGTCATTTGGGAGCCCAGCCGGGGGTCCCGTTTCTTCTCCCCTTGAGCATCTCCTTGGGACTGCTTCCGCTTCCACACAGCATGGTAGCTCAGTTCTAAGCAGCTGCTGGTCTTTCTCGTGTCTGGGCCTAGAAGTGAATGGTGTCCATTCCGCTATGTTCCACTGGCTGAGGAGATGGGAGCCTGCCTAGATTCAAAGCAAGTGAGGCCGAGAGTGAGCATAAGTCCAATTCTACGCCAGGAATGTGAAAACAAATACAACTAGTGGCCATCTTTGATTTAATGTGAGCTGCTATTTCTTAAGCTTCTCTCATTAGGTATCTTGCCCTAAAGGACTTCTACTTTTGGGCATAAATTTTTCCTACAATGAGGCTGTAGCAAGAGCAGTTTCTAGTAGGTGCTGGATTAGCTATGAGTCTATGATCTGGCTGCTTTCTGAGGATTATTAATGAACACATTCTCACATTTCTCCCTCAATTATATATTTTCTTTAAAAATCTTTATTATTAACTAAGAGTAAAAAGGCACGATGTTGGATAGAAATCTTTATGTAAAATTAAACATGAATTCTGTGTATTTAGAATTTGTAAGATCAGTAGGTCTTCAAGCTGTGCTCTGGGATCAGGTTCCGAATCCATGCAGTGTTTACATAATCGTGATATCTTATAATATGTAAAATCAGCTTCATGTCCAGAGCCCTTCGAAGTGTATCGTTTGACTGTCAGCGAGAGTTGGAGACATAATAAGAGAAGTGGGCTCGCTTTCCTTCGCTGCCAGCCGATGAGGGGCTGAGCTGGCTTTCCTACCCTTCAGCTTGGCGCAAACCGCTCCTGGGGAAAGGTAGGAAACGAGGATGGAATTCCACACCATCTCTTGCTCTCCTTGGATCATTGATTAGGTAATAGACTGTTCCAGGATTCAGTTTTTACAACAATAAAATGAAGATAATAGTAGCTGGAAAGTTACTTTGCAAGACTTAACAAACTACCTTGGGTGAATCAGCTGTGCATACAAGTACTCAGTGAGAGGAACTTGTTTCCTTTATACCAAGCTGTGGCCAATTTCTATCTTTGTTGTCTTAAGGCAAAGTCATCGAGAAAACAACACAGTGTAACGGCCGCGTATCCTCACTGGTCTCTTTTCTCTTTCCTACAACTATTCATTAAGTGGGGCTAAACCATGGTATTTCTGATTAAATAAAATACGCGCATGCATTCACATGTACATCTGTGCTCACACGGAGACGTGTGCACCTGTATGCGGATCTGTGTCCTCACACACATCATACCATTTCTGTCCCATTCCTTCTATTAGTGAGACAAAAGGTTAGCTCATAAGCTTTCACTAAGTACTTCAAACAAATCTGAGCACAAGCAGGATTTTGAGACAGGTACAGACAGTTTCTTCGCTGTAGCAGATGGTCTATAGTTCCTTTCTCTCCCTGGTGTCCTTGACTGTCCCCCTTGTCATCAGTTCTGTCCACGGGAAGGTACAGATAGGCAGTTCCCTCCAAGCGCAGCCTCAAGCCCTGCAGGTCCTTTCCACGTGTTCTGTGGAGCAGCCCTCCCTGTCCCTTCTGGAAGGTTTGTTTATTCCTTGGCTGGATTCCATTTGTGCCTAGCAGATCTGGAGAGACAGAGGAAGATTTCCTCAGATGACTGGAGCAGAGAGCTGATGAAGGGCAGGCTCCGGGGCTTTGCTACTGGGGCATCTGGCTGGAAAATCTGTGGATGAGTCAGTGCAGGCGGATGTTGCCTATTACAAAAATGTCCCCAGTCGCATATGCTAGCGAGCCCTGTTGATGGCATCGGATTAAAGGCGAACCTCTGTGAGAGAAGGCTACTTTTTATTGGTGTTTGAGGTATAGTGATCCAGAGACCTTCAAGAGGGATTTTTGGAAATAAGACATGCATCTTCGTACACCGTTTAATGTCAACATTCAGAGTTGCTCGTCTTCGATGACCCCCGTGTGCTTTATAAACTGATGTCATTGTAAAGATGTTATACTATCCACCTTTTTTAAGAATCATGGACAGAACTATCCTTAATATGAAATGAGATATAAAAAGTGGTTTCTTATACATGTGTCCTAAAGCAATCAGTGACATCCATGATTAATGAGTGCGTGGGTGACTCTTAGAATGTTAATTGTCATTCAGTGGTACAGAATCAAACCTGGGATTTTTCTTTTCCTCTCTCTCTCTGTCTTTTGTCTATATGTACCTCTGATCATCCAAATCTAAATAACACTTGCTATAGACACTTGACATAGTTTGTGCCCTCAGCAATTACAAGTGCCAAATATTTCAGTTTGCATAATCCAGCAGTGATTCAAAGTCATACTTAAGGCATGCAAAAAGGAAAGGAGACAGCACATGTGGCGATACATTAGTTTTGTTTTGTTTTATTTTTTGTGGTACCAGGGATCAAACTTGGGACCTCATCCTTGCCAGGCAGGTGCTTCTGCTGCTAAGCTATCCCTGCATAGTGACAGGGAAACACGGTGTATGGTCTGTGGAGCTGGACTGACCTGGGTGGGAATTCAGTGTTCCCATTTAATAACTGGGTACCTTGTGCAGTAAGTAAACCTGCTTCCTGTTCTTTACTATTGAGATAACTGCCCTTATCTCATCTCATCAGGTTCTTGGATGGCTGGTGAGATGACTCATGTGCAAGGAAAGGGAAACCTGGCACAGAAGGACATGAGCAACGCTGCTTGTTGGCAGTGTAAAAATGCTTGCGTCCATTATCCTTTTATAACTTGGAGAAGTTATTTAGTCTTTTGTTTATTTTTATAAGTTCCTATCTTATTTTCAGATTTGTTGTGTTTAGTATGTATGCATTATCACTTTTCATTGTTTTTAAAAGAGAATAAAAATAATAAAAAAATCAGAAATGATAGAGGATTTCACTAAGTAAAATGATAGAAATTCAACAATGGTTGTTATGCCACATATTGTTGTCTTCAAATTAGTTGTTCAGATTACCAGATATGACCATGCAAAATTGGTTAAAAATAATTAAAAGGAAGAAAAAAGAAAAAAATTAAGCATTAACTGTTGCTTTCAACAGACCAGCAGAATCAGCACACAAGCACACAAGCTAGCCTGTGTATATATGTGGATTTTCTTCTTTTCTCTCTCTCTCTCTCTCTCTCTCTCTCTCTCTCTCTCTTGTCCTTTTCCTCATCTAAGTGTTCCTTCCCTTCGCATAGTTTCTCTCCTTTCCGCAGTACCTATTGTACCTTTCAGATTTTATTTATTCTTTTAGGTTCTTCCGCAAGTGAGACAATATAATGTTTGTACACAAGGGTCTGATTTACTTCACTTAAGACTATGTTATCTCAGGGGATGGCGAGATGGCTCAGTGGTCTAAAGCACCTACTTGGAACAAGATTGGGAAAGCACAGGGACCGCGGTTCGATCCCCCAGCACCACATGCCAGCCAGCCCCGCCCCCCCCACAATAAATAAATAAATAAATGTTTAAAAAAATTAAAAAAAAAGACTATGTTATCTAGTCGCATCCATTTACTTATTAAAGCCTTGAGATTATCTTTTTTTTTAAATAGCTGAGTAATACTCCAAAGTATAAAATTACCACATCTTTTTTATCCATTCCTCCATTGATGTGCATTTGGGTTGTTGCCAAGATTTGGCTATGATGAATGGTGCTGCCATAAACATGGGTGCACATATATCACTGTGGGATGAGGTTTTTACCTTTGCATGTGTGGCTGAAGGTTTCAAGTTCCCTGTTATGTCCTGCAAGGCTGGGCTGTGTGTTGCTGCTCCCTGTGCTTTGCTCTGTGGCCCACCTACCCACCTGGTGCTTCGCCTCCTTCGAGTGCCTGACGCTGCTCCTTGATTGGGGGAACAAGCAATGGTATTTAGTGGCAACCAGGGATGATCAGAGAGTTGCTTCTCATGGGCATGAGACTGCTTCAAGGTTTTAAGAAAAGAGAACTCTTTCTTTACAGCTGTGCACTTCACTTGGTGGTTGAAAACTTTATTTCTCTGACTTTTAGACAGAAGATAAATTTATCACCACTAAGCTTTTAAAAAAAAATCAGTAAAATATTGTATTAGCTTCTTATTGTGACAAAATTCTCAGAACATTAACCTAAAGGAGAGAAGATTTGTTTAGGCTTCTGGTTTCAGAGATCTCAGTCCACAGCCAGCTAGCTGTCTCTCTTGTTTTAGATACATGGTGAGGTAGAAACATCATATTGGAAGGATGTGGCCAAACAAGACTCCTCATCTCATAGGAGCCAGAAAGCAGAGAGAGAGAGAGAGAGAGAGAGAGAGAGAGAGAGAGAGAGAGAGAGA
>NW_004524579.1:1900561-1921755 GCF_000260255.1 Octodon degus
GAGAGAGAGAGAGAGAGAGAGACAGAGAGAGAGAGACAGAGAGAGAGAGACAGAGAGAGAGAGACAGAGAGAGACAGAGAGAGAGACAGAGAGAGAGACAGAGAGAGTAAGTGACAGAGAATAAGAGAGCGAGAGCAAGAGAGAGACAGAGAGAGAATAGAAGGATGAGCAGCTGGTGATGTGGAAAAATGCAAAGTCCCCAGGTCACATCTCCACGATTCACTTCTTTCAACTAGGCCTTGCCCCCCATTTCCATCACCTCCTACTAATGCCATCTGTTGTAGTTTGAGGCTTTGGAAGGGGAAATAACACAATATAGGACACCTAGTTATAAAATTATTTTATAATGAATCACCTAAAGTACCATATACAAAGAATGCAGAAAATCAGTCCACACACTAAAGACTAAAAAATCCAGCTGAGGGCCAGGATCTCAAGATAATATCCTCCAGGAGTCCAGTTGAAGACCTAGAGCTCATAACAGTGCCTCCCACAAGTCCAAGTGGGGGCCTCAAATCCATGATAATGCTTCATGCAGGTCTGTTTCATGGATCTGTGCCAGGAAGTCCCAAAGGTTAGTGGCGGAAGCTAGAAGGTCTGTGCCAGTGAGATGAAGGATCTGTGCTCGCGGGCTGAGGGATCTGCACTGGAGTGAGGAAGTGATGCTCAAGGTAAGGACCAGAGCTCCCCTGAAAAGAACCACAGCCATCCTCAGTGACAGTGAGGTCCTGAGCTCCTCTGACAATGACATCCAAGTTCCCATCAGGAAAACTAACATGACAAGCTTTACCAGGAGACTGAGCTGTGCACCGTCTTCCTTCGCAGAGCCTGAAAGCAGTGCTCAAGGTGAGAACAGGAGCTTCCCCAAAGTGAACGGCAGCCATTTTCAGTGACAACCAGGTTCTCAGCTCTTCTGACAAAGAGAATGGCCAAATTCGTCATGCCAACCTCCTCCAAGAGAACCAACAGCTCCCTACAGCCTCCTGACAACTTCCAAGCAGCTTCTCCATCCTTGCAACAGCCTCGCTCATTCTTCTCAGCGTGGCCTCTTACACTGCTGGCAGCAATCCTCAGGTGGGCCTCGAACTCCCAGCACAATGCTGATTCAGTTCAGCTGAGTGTTGTTACAGGTGACCACCAGTTGTCCTTCCGCCATGCCATCCAATTATGATCTCATCAATGGATTCATCTACTGATAAGGATGAAGTCCTCGTGATCTAATTTCTTTTCTAGCTCTTACCTCTGAACATTGCTGTGCAAGTCCTCAACGTATGAATCTATGGAGGGGACACTTTACATTTAAACCATAAATACATGCAAGCCTACTTTTTAGGAATGCTGAGAACTCAACCGAAAGACTTGTTCATGCTAGGAAAATGTTCTGCAACTGAACTATATTTCAGTTGCAGGTCCATGAAACCTTTTGAAGTCTACAATTCTGCAGCATTAAGGTGCATACACATTGTTGTGCAACTGTCAGCATTGTTTGTCTTCAAAACTCCACTTTTCCTAATCATCCCTGGTCCTCATTAAACCATGATTCCCCATTCCCTCCTTCTTCCAGCTGCTGGCAACTATGCTTGTACTTCCTGGCTCCTTAAATTTGACAACTCTTGCTGCTCCTTGTAAGTGGACTCACACAACACTGCCCTTCTGTGATGGCTTACTTTACGGACCACAACACGCTCTTTTTTTCATATTTCAGGATGTACCAGTATCTCTTTCCCTCTAAAAACTAAATAACACTGAAATGTGTATGCTGAGCACAATTTGCATATCTGTGCACCCGTGGATGGATGCTTGGGCTGCTCTTACTCCTTGGCTATTGCGAATCATGCCCTCACAAGGCCTGGGGACCTATATTTTTTAAATGATAGTACAGATTGCTATTATGTTCCTACTTATGTGACCCTCAAGGTTAAGTCCTTTCATGAAGATTCATACTTGCACCATCCCGTAGTAATACCTTTTCATACTGTGTTTTCCTGCATGTGTCCAATGTTGCCTGCCCTCTGCGCTAGGGCCTGATGCTCTTGACACACAGCATGTGACACTGGACATGGGAGTGCTGCAGGTTCTCCTCTGTTCCAGTCCCTTTCTTTGGGGAAACATTTAAGGAGAGGCTGGATTGCTTAAAATTAAAGCTTGGGAATTGCCTGCTTGGATTCGATACATCCAAAAATGTGTGGAAAATGAGACAACTCCAAGCAAGCCGCACAGCCACTTGTTTCCGACACCCCTAGAGACCCAGCTCCCTCTCTACCCTGTGCCAGGCCGCATACTGCTGTTTGAACCAGTGCCAGTTTCCCTGCTGTTCCCAAGTGAAGGGGTGTAGCTGCTCTGCTTCTGTGACTTGAAGGGCATGGGGCTATCCTAGTGCTTTTATAAAGAATCCAGAAATCCAGAATTGGTTCCTTTTCATTTATTTTCTCCAGTCTGAAGACAAAGGCTCCTCATAGGTATTAAGTTAGGAGCGGCAGCATTTCTGGATGCCCAGCTGCTCCGGGGAGACGCACTCCACAGCTCCGCCTCCTGCAGAGAGCAAGGCTCCTCTCTCCCTGCTGTGATGCCAGAATAGGGTTTCTGGCAAGGCTGAAATGTAGCGACTCATTCCTCGCTTGACTCTAATGCAGCATCTGTTGTCATCTTCTTGTTTCCCATGAATTTGCTTTTGACTTTCAGTATGTCCTCATGGCATGGCCAAAGCAAAGATGAGGAATAAACAAGCAGATGCAAAATAAAACAAATCAAAGTCTAATTAATTTCAGGTATAACCACCCACATGACAATGAGGCTCTCAGCTTTGAAGGTGATTTTGAGAAACTACTTGTGCGCTGCATAACTGGTACTGTTGTCTGTCATGTTGTGACAGGGCTAGCAAATGGCAAACAGCTGTGGGGCTGTGCCGCTATGTTCTTGCTTCCTCTTCCACTTTAGTTCCTGTGGCCGTCTCACCTGCTTTCTGTCACTGTGATGAAATATCTGAGTCAACTGACCTCTAAGGAGCACATGTTTATTTGGCTCACAGTTTCAGAGGTCGCCATCCATGGTTGGTTGATCCAGTTGCTTTTGAGACGATGGTGAGGCAGCATATCATGGTGGAAGAGGGAGAGAGAGTGAGTGAGAGAGAGACCCATGTACATGGCCCCACCTGGGGCCTTTCAATTATTAGGACTTACTAGGACTCTTACAGGTTTCCCCATCTCCCAATAGCAACATGGTTAGAACCAAGCCTTAACTCACTTGTCTGGGGGCGCATCTTGGGTCAGATCTATAGCAGTAACCTAAGAGAGAGACCATGGGAACTCCAAGGTTTGTTTTTGGCACAAGCTCAGTAAGGATAAGAAAATATCAGTCTATCTGTGGTGATAAAGAATAATATTGGGTTCACAGCACCTACGACTTCAGTATCTGGCCCATTAAAGGACATGAAAGTATGGTTATTGGAAGAAAAAATGAGAGAAATGCCTCTGTGGCCAGAGATACAAATTGGCAATCTATGTGTAGGATCCATCCCGTTGTGCAGATAAGACTGAGTTACTGAGAGTTGAGTTAGTTTCCAGAGCTCCTGCCAGCCAGCCAACGTTGCATGATTGCCAGGAAAGCAGATCAGGCTTCGTGTTTCCAGGCTGAGAGTGGAAGGTGTTTGTGCGAGATTTATGCACTTGCCGACCTGCTCCTGCTGACGGCCACTTGGATAAATCACTTCAGTTAGAAGCAGATGTTATCATGGTACACATGAGACCCCTCTTCCTGAGGTTCCAAAGAACGAGGCCCCTTTTTTATGGTTTCCTGTCTGTGTGTGGGCTGGGGTTGGTACTAGCATCACAACAAAGAAGCAACTGATAATAAAATTAACTGTGGTACCATTTGAGATTTCAGGAGAATTCAAGTGCAAAATCCTATGCATTTCTCCAGAAATGATGGTCAGCCTGGTTTGAGAAGTGGGCAGGAAAACCAAAAGTGTGGTCGGCTGTACAGAGGGACCAGAGGCCTCTCATCCAGTGATGGAAGTTTCTGGGACTCTTGATCTGGGAAATTATAATAAAAACAACCTTCTTGGATTCACGACATCTGGTATTAAAGCATTTGAGTTGGGAACCGTGACTTGCATGCAGGGACTTTCTCAAATCACTGCTCTTCTGTGTACTGTTCACATGGTTGGTTTTTGTGGTTATAATTTCCTTTTTGGGTTATAAATTCATTGCATGAAATTTTGCATGATGGTGAAGAAGATTCATAAAAGTATAAAGATAAAAAGTATAAAAATGCACCATTTTGGAAGTTCTCTGGGAATACCCTTCTATATTAGACATGATATAAAATAGATCTACTATACATTTTACTGTACAATTTGCTACATTTTTTCTTACATATATTTTGAGATTTTTTTCCTATGCAAGTAAATATTCTTCTAAACACAGGTTTTATTTAAGGGGACACAGCTTTCCACCACAAAAATGTGCCATGTTTACCTCATCATTTCCTTATGGTGGCATTTTACAAGTTCTGCCTTTTATTGTTCCTATGCATATGAATAATTTCATAACTATTTTTATATCTTCAGACCATCTTTTGAAGACATGCCTATTTTGAGCATGAGGTATTTGGTCTTGATTTTCAATCGTGGTTTTCCCTTAGAATCTTGGAAGTGGAGCAAAAAATGAGAAAAAGAAACAAGATGATGGAAGCTGAGGCAGGTTAGTGTTAGTTAAGCTCTAGAGTCCCTTTTGTCAGTAGGCAGCGGAGAACAAGCAGACACCGGAGGTCACAGCCCGGTGGGAGAGGCCTAGTCTGCGATCACAGAGGCAGTGTGACTTGACCATGCTGCTGAAAAGGGGTGGGGGGGGGAGAGAGAGAGAGAGAGAGAGAGAGAGAGAGAGAGAGAGAGAACTCACATACACCTCATGGTTGGCACAAGGCATGTGATAGAAGCGAGTTGAATGTGTTCATTTCTGCTTAATTCATGGACTTGGGAGAGCTTCATGGTTCAGTTCTTAGTTCACCCCAAAAATAATTGACTTTCTAAAATCCAAAGCTTAAAGTCCCACACAATCCATTCATGTGCCCAGGTGTTGTCTAATGTCACAAGCTTTTATCTCGTTTCTCCATGCATAGTGACCATACTGCAGACTCTTAGCACAAGGTAAGCAAGTAATGGGGGAGAAGAAACCACTGCCACTCCTGTTCCTGTCTCCTGCTTCTGCTCCCAGGGTGAGCAGACATCAATAATAAGAAGTGCTCATCCCCGGAGCACCTCCTTGATGTGGCTGTTAGAGAGGCCCAACTGGGTCGTGTCTTGTCATCGCATCTGTCTTAAGACATAGAGCATCTTCCTGGGTTTTAGGTTTTCTCTAACCAGGCAGGCTGCATGCTCTGTGGAGGTCTGACTTCAGCCTCCTGCATGCTAAGGTCTGTCTCTGCCCTCTCTCCTAGCCCTAACTCTTGTCTGTGAGAAGAAGACAGGCTTTCTCTCGCTCCCAGACATTCTTCACTACAACAAAGAGCCTTCTGGCTTTTTATTATTAGTGCCTTCCTGAAATTTCTAACCCACAGTGGAGCAATGAACCATCCTGTGCATGGTGACATGGACTGGTGTACATAACGGCAGAAACCTTTTTTTGGGCTGTAACTCTCTCTCTCTCTCTCTCTCTCTCTCTCTCTCTCTCTCTCTCTCTCTCTCCTCTTTTATTTAGGACAGGGTGTATAGGGTCTCACTACTGGATTGGACTTGTAGTGATCCCTCTGTTTATAGCCTCCCAAGTGCTGGGATTACAGGCTTAAATCACCATACCCAGTCTCAATCACTGTCTCAGTGCCCTGCGGGGGCGGGGCCGGCACAGCAGGCTCGGGGATCAAATCCAGGTCCCTGTGTCTGCCTAAGCAGGTGCTTTAATCCACTGAGCTATTTGGCTGGGCCTTGTGCTTGTAACTTTTGACAACGCAAAACTAACTTTGATTCAGACTTAAAACTCCCACTCCACATAAAAAGGAAACTGATGACTAAGTGTATACACATTTGCTATATGAAAAAAGCTAACGATGTTTTTTAGCAAAATGTCCTGGACCCACCAGTAAAATTTATATATTTTGAGACAGACCTACATACAAACTAATAGAAAAAGTTACAATTGTCCATAGATTTGAGAATAGTTTAAAATAGCATTTTCTGAAATTATGATTTGGAACACTTAAAATGTGTCCAATACTGTGAATTAAAGTTTTATTTCCTATTTAATATTTGCAAACACTGGAATTTAGAGAGTATGAATCACTAGCCCAAGGGCATACAACTAGTAAGTTCAAAATGTAGAATTTGAAACCTTAAGCCTTTACTCTTAATCTTTTTTTTTGGTGCTGGGGGAATGAACCCAGGGCCACATGTATTCGAGGCATGTGCTCCACCCATGGGTCACAGTCCTAGCCCCTCTGATTTGCATTTCTCTAAAGACAGCTTTTAACAAACACCAAAATGACATGTGCTTTTATTTAGTGCTAGGGTAAGCCTCTGAGATGTTGTTTTGTTGCTATTGAGAAACCTGCAGCCCAGAAGGGTTAAGAGGATTGTGCAAAGCAGGTGTCGATGATACACAGGCCCAGGGTCTGGCCCCAGCCTCCAAGGCCTTGAGACATCCAGTGCACCCCAAGTCTTTCTGCAGCTTCCATGGTTTGAAATATTCTTGGCATCTCTAAACCAATCCACTTTTACTTCCACTAGATTTTCAGACTTGAGGACTCCTTAGAAGTTGGAATAAGGTAGGGAGAGAAGAAAAGAAGCAAGAAAATCTGGGCAGGGGCTGAGAAAAGAGAATTTATTTCTTAGCCCAATTTGCAAATGATATTTTGAATTTTTTTTTCTTTCAATCAAATCCAGAGCAGGCCACGTTTATTTTCCAACCTGGCATTTGCCATAGCAATTCATAGTTTTGGAATTTTTGCTTAAGATCGCAAAATGCTTTTGCAGAGGATTTTGAAACAGCCAGGCCTATGGGTCTCAGAGCTCTTTAATGTCTGGGAAGGGTGGGGGTGGGGAGGACACCGTGCTCCTGAAGGATGGAAAGACAGAGCTGCAGGAGTTCCGACACAGGAGAAGATCGCAGAAAGTAGGACACCCTGGAGGGCATTTGGCACATAATAGGGTTGAGCTAGATCCCAAACGAGGTGAAATCAAAGCAGCCTGGCCTCGCACTGGCGATGGGAGGCTGCCCAGCGCTGACAAAGCCCAGGCTGCGCAGGGCTCACTGACAGGAAGGAAATGAAGACGTTCCTCCGCTCTCCTCCCACTGTCCTTTCCTCAGACTCAGACGCAGCATGGAGTGTCGGGCTGAGGGGAAGCAACGCGCGCGTGCTGCGTATGGGTGCCTCGTTCACAGGTCATTTGGGCTTTACTTGAAGTAGGTGCTTTGCACCCTCAAAGGAAGTCCTAAAGGAGGTCTGTCCCCCGCCACGACGCAGACATGCACAGCGCGTGACACTTGTACAGTCTGGAAGCGAGGACGCTTTCAAGGAGACGCTTTGTTTTGAGTGCCCCCAAAGCCATGCCACCTGCAAGCGGGCTGCTGCAACCTGTGAGCCAAGAGCCTGCCAATGGGCGCTGTCGGGAGCAGCAGATGCTTCATTACCCAGGGACGACGGTCTGGCAGCCCGCTCTGGAAGGGGTGGCTGGAGTCTCGCTGGAGAGTCTGCATTCCTCAGGCAAGCTGAGACATTGGTACCTACGCAAAAACCATTCCCTAGCGGGAGGGCACCTCTTCGCTGCTTGGGTCTAGGTCTCTTAAAGTCCAGGTTGCCCTCAAGGTTTATGAGCCAAGGGAATGCTGTGAAAACAAACAGGGTTGGAGTTGAAGCTCAGTAATAGAGTGCTTGCTCAAAGTAAGTAAAGCCATGGGCTGGGTACTCAGGACTTAAACCAAATCAAATGGAATCAAACCGAACTGAACCAAACCGAACTGAACCGAACCACACCACACCACACCACACCACACCAAACCAGTGAATGCACACACAGGAAAAAAAAAAGAAGAGCAGTATTACTACCAAGGGACCATGTTACCATGTAACACACACATGCCCCACCCCCACACATCACGAGTTGCTTTAGAACCATAGCTCAGTATCACATATTCTCACACATGGTCTTTCCTCTTTCCATTCAGAAATCCCTTTTTCTCTCTCTGATAATCGTGTCTTGAATTACTTTTCATGTAAACCAGTGACTCTGGGCCTGGAAGGCACTCAGTCTTGTCTTTAGACACTTTGATACAATTGTCCTGGAAGGGGCCCTAGGCCTGGGTGTTATGACCTGCGCTCTGCGTGTCTCCGAATGATGCCTGGAGGGTGGTGCTGCGCTCCCTCACCTGCTTCAGGAATCATCTCTGCTGAGCCTGGATGAGAGGTCGAGTGGCAGGACTTGGAGTTTAAGCCAGCTACCATATGTTCTCAGTATTGTATTTCCAGTGGATTTCTTGTGTATTTCACTGTCATGCTTTTTAGATACAGGAAATCCTTTTGACCTATTGATTTTTTTGCAGAGCAGGTTTCCAGAAGTGTTAAAAATGCTCTCATGGCCCTATGTGACTGTCATGATAATCTTGGGGTTTAGCAGAATATCCTAGCCTCTGGCTGTGACCTCCACAGAAAATTCCCCTTTCAGGAGATTCTCATCGGAGAGAACACATTGACATCTTTTCATCCACTTGTAAAATTAAAAGAAAAGGCATAATCAATGTTTGGATGAATTTCATACTCTAGGAGAATCCTGCTGGTCATTAATTAGTCTTTTCACATTACCGAAATTATGTTGTGCGTCCTGGTATTAGGAAGTAGAAGAACTTGGTAATGTGGTCAGAGTTACCTAGTTATGATTACAGCAGCTAGTTCACAGTTCCTGGCTGTAGTTAGCCCACCCACCTCGTATAGCAGGGCTCTTTCTTGTACCACAAGGAGAAATGCTTCTTGACTTAAAGATTGAGAAAGCAAAAACCATCTTTGGATCTTAGGGCATTATTGATGTTTAAATTCCCCAGAAATTGGAATCAAAATAAGTTATTAAGCCATGTCATACAGTAGGATTCCATATTTTGAAAGTCTGGGGGTAGGGCTGGGGAGGTAGTTCAGGGATGGAGTGCTTGCCTAGCATGTACAAGCCCTCAATTTGATCTCTAGCACCTTCACTAACAAAAAATGTGCCAGTGATGAACATTGAGCCTTTCCTCCTAAATGTTTCTCAGCTAACCCAACATTCCCTTCCTCGTGTCTCACAATGAGATAGTTGAGCTTGATTGTCAGTGTGATTGGCTTGGGAGCCGCCTAGTAAAGCTAACTTCTGAGTGTGTCTGGGTGGCCATGGAAGTGACTTTACATTCTGTATTGGTCCCTTGCCCTGTCATCTCTGTTCCCGTTCGCCTCACCTGCTTTCTGGCCATCATGAACTGGGCAGCTTAGCTCCACCATGCACTCCTACCATGGTGCTCCTACCTTGGGCCCTCCCTAAACTGAGCTACCATGGACTGCACCTCAGAAATGGACAACCCAAAGAAAGCTCTTCTTAAATTCTGGGTGCTGAGTAATTTGTCCTAGCAATGGGAGAGGTAATACACACAATGCTGCTAGTTGTTTTTTGTTTTTTGTATTTTTGTCTATTTAGCAAATTTTTATTTGAGCTACAACAAATAAATATTTTGTTAGAAAATGGGACAAGATAGAAAGTGACATCATCTTCGAAGCCACGTTACTTTCCCAAATCAGTCTCAATCAGTTGGTGCCCAGGAATAATGCCTCTTCAGTAGCTGTTGGGGAAATATTTGCTCACTGAATTTGCTATTGATGGAGCAGCATCACAATATGCATCATGGGGCCCACGGGTCTTCTTCCCCATCCTTAGGTAAGCTGGGACTCCCTCCCTGCAGCCCTTGTTTCTTGTGACCATCACCTCCCCCTCTCTTGCCTTGGAGCCTGGGGTCCCTGCCTATCTCTTCTAACAGGAGTTCTGTTTGTGCTCGCCAGGAGCCCCAGGTTGTAGGATCACTTTCTCCTGAGATGTGGGGCAGGAGAGGGTTGAGGCTCCCCTCCTGCTGGGTTAAGAGTTGCCTCCTACTTTCCCAGCAGGAAAGAAAGAGCCTGGCTGGGGTGGGGAAGCAGTTTTTTAGCTACTGCTGCATGTCAAATAGGGCTTCCTATTGTTTTGTTTACCCTATTGGCTAATTCTACGATTTTAGTTCCTGGAGGGTTATGCCAGGTGGCAAATATTCTAGGTGACTGAGAAAGCAACTACAGAGCAGAGAGAATGAGTGTGGGGCTTTTCCTGGACCAATACAATCTTGACTTTTATTCTCTATCATCTTTTGTTTCTTTGATAGCCTTATTTAAAAAAAAAAAAAAACCAAACAAACGTAGAAGAATGTGTGAAGCAGGCTGCACTGGACAGGGTGAGGCTAAGCGAGCAGTTTCCTTAGCAACTGTAGCCATATGAAGGCTAGCAAGTCTTCCTCATCTCATTTTTCATTTCGTTTTCTGTGGCTCCCGAAAGGAGGTCAGATGCTGTGTGCTGAGTTCATGGTGCGGTTTTGCTTGTAGTACCTTCCGCACCGAGCTGGGGAAAGCAGAACATCGTGCACATCACTGGCTGCTTTTGTTTATTTCAGTCTGAAATAGGCACATACACACACACACACACACACACACACACACACAGAGTCTCATTTTGTAGTTGGTTCGCAAATAAAAATAGGATACCTTGCTATTTGTGACTAATTCAAAACTAAGAGTGTTAAAATCAAAGGATAGAATCAGTCACACACTTCCCTGCAGGTCATGGGTCTTAATGAGAGCTCTCCTCATTCCAGAGTCCTAGCAGACAATTTTTCGTAATGGCAGTCTTTGAAAAAGAATTCAAATTAGCACTCTGCTACCAGGATGCCTCCTTTAAAATTGTGTGCAAGATCTGAAGTCGAAGTTCATGGTTAATTCCAAGTTTCCAAATTCAATTCAACAATATTTATTGCATCTCTGATTGCTGGAGGGGAGAAGCAGATGTGGCAGGATGGGCTGTGCCCTCGAGGAGTTTTGAATTTAGTTGCAGGAATGAGACAAATACAGTGTAATTACAACTATGAGGAGGAAAGTGATAAATGGCGGTGAGCAGTGGGTATCGACCTTGACTGCAGATTGGAGTCACCTGGAGAGCTGTGAAAAATGCCAGCACTAGGCTCTTTCCCAGGGGTTTTGATTTAATCGGTCTGGGATACAGCCTGGGATTGGGATGTTAGAGCTTTTCCTGATGGTTTAGGTATAGAGCCAACGTCAAGGACCACTGGTGCAGAGATTTCAAGAGACATCCAAGAGGGAGCTGTGGTTGGTTGAGGCCAGAAAAGGCACAGAAGAAAGGGCTGGGCAAGCAGGGGTGACATTCCAATTGGAAGGTGACCTTGGGAGTGAAAGGAGGTGTTTGAGGAAGAGGAAAGGCAGAGAAAAGCCACAGAGCTGTGAGACAGGTGGGTGGCTGCTTAGGAAATGGAGGTCAGCGTGGATCACCAGCAATAATGGGTGTCACTGGTCCGTGTGTGGGGGAAGATGCAGCTGAGAGGCCACTGAGGAGGGAAGTGGTGAACAAAGAGCAAAGGCCCGGAGTTGGGGGCAGGGCTTGATGCAAGTTCAGCTTTCTCTGTTTTCTAACTCTGCCTTGAGATCTTTCAGCTTGTGAGCCCAGTGGTGACTTGGAGAAGCCAAGGAGAAAGGCAGACAAGGAAAAGAGATGGAGGAGGAGGACGAGTTCAGTGTATGATGAGTCGAGAAGAGCCTGGAGATGACTTGACTAGATGGCTTTGTTGTCCAGTTGGTGGAACCCTGGAGGGACCTGGTGGAGGACAACAAGATGATTCTTGGCCTGCTGTGGTTCCAGGGTCAGTGGGGTGTGCAGGTGAGGACATCCAGCAGGAAGAGAACGTGTCTGCCCCTGAGCAGAGGGGTCAAGACGGGGGTCACAATCCTGAGAGCTGCGTTTCACAAGGTCACAAGTCTTGAGGGCAGGAGAGGGATAAGAAAACAGAAGGAGAAAGTGATATTTAGAAGAGAATTTGAAGCCAGCGAAAGAGTTATAGGATTAGCATGACAGAGTAAGAAGAAAATCTAATAACTCAGAGGTACAGACTCCCGCACAGAAGGTTTCCCCACGCAGGAGAAGGGTCACCCTGCACAGGTCTGCTGAGGCTTGGAAGACAAGGGGTGAGCAGCGACACTTGGGTGGGCAGATTGCCTACAACCTGGGCTGTCGCCGGGTGCTGGCTGGGGCAGCCATGGGTGTCAGGAGGTAGGCTCCAAGGAGCTACAAACTCCAGGAAGGAGGTTGCTCTGGTGCTCCTCAGATGACTGGGAGTTCTTCTCCATTTCTCAAACTCAGCCATTTTTCATCCATAAAACACAAACAGGTACAGTAGGAAAAAGAGCCTATTTTGCTTTTTGAGGAAGAAGAGAGCGTCTGATTTTAACATTTCGAGTAAGACCAATGGGAGAAAAACTACTCCAAATATAAAATGAGTAGTTTAAGAATAAGGGCAATGTTAGTTAGTTCTTTTCCCGGGTGGAGGTCATTTACAGATGAAAGCCAGTGCAGAGGGGGTGTGGATATGGATGTAGAAGGTGTGGGTCATGTTTGATGTACAGATCAGAGAGGGAGGACCTGCAAGGTGCTGCAGACGGGAAGAGGGGAAGATGAGGTGTCCTCCTGGGGGAGTGCAGGGAGTGTGCTTCCAGCTGTTCAGTGGCTCTCTCAGCAGTGGGAATCCCCCAAGGCAGCCTGCCTCCCAGAATCCCCTTTGGCTGCCCAGAAATAGAGAGTTAATGAACAGGGACAGACGCTACCAACAAAAGAAAAAATGCTTTATTTATTATTCACTAAGCTCCAGGGTCCCTGTGCTATTCAGCATTACGGAGCTTTCTGGGATGATGGCTTAACGTGAGTAGCTGGTTTACCCAGCATGCACAGTGTGTTTCTGCGAGCCAGGACAGCGCATAGAATAGGTCTTTCTGTCCTTCAGAGGTCATCTGGTGCAGTCTCCTGCCTGCAGGTAGGAAGGAACCCACAGCATCTCTCGTCATGCATGTTTCTAGTGACGGGGAGATCATCACCTACTAAGGTAACTCGTTCTGTTTTTAAGTAATTTTATAACCTTGGCGATATTTTCCCATGTGTTGAGTTCTTCCTTTTTGTCACATTCATCTTGTACCTGCTCCTAGGCCTTACTTAGCTCTTTGAGATTCTATCACTCCCCTCAGGCCCTTTTTCTATTAACTACTGAATTTGTATTCCATTAGTCAAGTCTTCCTGTTCATTTGATTTATGATATGAAAAATGAAAAAAAAAAAACAACAAAAAACCATAGCTTACGTACTGAAACTAAGACGATTTTTCAGTGATGCTCAGCTCTGTTTGGGGTGGGGGATTGTCGATCCCTTAAAGAAAGTCTTAGAAAACAACATAATACAGTTAAGTTCATTGGCTCATTAATCCTTACAGAGTCCAGGCTAGACTTAGCAGTCTTCCTGAGTGGAATGATCTATTAGGTGCCAGTGTCACTGTGCAGGGACTTCTATTCCATGTGTCTGCCAACCAAGAAGGGCCAATCCCTGTGAGGAATGTGGGGTTCTACCACGTCTGGGCCATCACATAACCGAAGTTAGCTCTTTCAGGTGGCTATTTGCACCTAGATTTCAAGAACCTTCTAAAACATTACCTTCTTAGGCCAATTCCTGCTGAGTTGATCAGAATGGAATCAGCTTTCATACTGAATTATTTTATGTTCTCCCATAAACAAGAGAGTTTAGGACAGTTTTTATTCTGCCAAGTGCATTGGAATTCTGTAGTACTTCTCTGGAAGCATAGATTAAGAATTCTGTTAGGCATTATTTAAAATGTATTTTGGAGGTAACTGATAATACTAAAAAGAGAATAAAAATAGGATAATCAGCAGGCAAGTTGTATCAGGAATCTATGCTGTCCTGTGCCACTGAGCAGCAGAAATTCTTACTGTGCATTATTTCAAATATCCAAAAGGCTCGTATTTTTTATCTGGGTTTGTCAGAATCCTCAGGATACATGGGTGATGGTTTTCAGTTGTCACTTTTGTTCCTCAGGGAATTAACATTGTTATTTCTGTCCACAATGACTAAGAGATATGCAAATGAGTTACAAAAGACTTTTTTTACATATACAGTTGTTCGGGGTAGTTTTCCTATTTCCTCTTACATAAGTTGAAAGACAGCATGACTGGAGGCGAGGTTACATCGTAGATTCTGTTCTCTCTGTTTTAACAAGTGCCTTTGCTCTCTGCGCCTGTGACTTCCGGCTCTCCAGGCAGCATGTGTGGCTCCCTTCCCTGGTGTGGACTCCATGAGCCCTGCTTGGTCCCTGAGTACCTGATGCAATTACAACTGCCTCTCTGCTCCTGCTCTGCAGTGTCGCTATCAATCTACTTAATGTCTGTGACTCTTGGCCATTTTACTAAGACGTTTATGTTTATTAAATGGCAGAAGTTTTATGTACAGATAAAATTTGACATGTTCTTCAACTGTTGGGTTGGCACTTAGTGGATAGATTAATGCTTCTGCTATCAAGGGGAAGGCTGTTAATTGTACTAGAGGGCCCATTCCATGAGGCAAAGCCAAGGATGAAGTACTTCTGCCCCCACTTTTGTTGAAGGACAACTTTTTCTACCATTTTAAGGGCAGGCCAGCTCAGCGAATGATAGACATCTAGACACTGGTGTACTTGTACACTTACAAAGGTGAATGAAGGAAAAAGAGCGTGACTGGGGAGTGTGAACACACGTGTGGGGTCTATAGCTATGCGTGAGACAGGGGAACAGCTGGATTTGGAAAGCAGAAATCTGTGTGGTTTCTTTTCTTGGTATGAAAACACTCATTTGTGGTGGTGACACATTGCCTATTGAGGTGTGACATGTGTAGAATCCAAGTGTTCTGGAATTTTCACATGTAGATTTAAATGTGTTTGGGGAAAGCCCAAGGGCTATTCCTATAATGTCATTTTTTCCTATAGAACTTTCTTTAATTTCCCCAGAGATAAGCTCTTCTCTCTCTCCTGGGCTCACCTGAGAGGGTTATAGCCTTGTCCTGCCTGCTGACTCTTTGTGTCCTTCCTGTGCACTGCACTCACCCCCAGTGCCCTTGTGTCTTCCCCTGCTAGATGCAGCCAGTACCCTCCAAAGCCTGAGGTAGGCTGAAGAGCTGGAACTTGCCAGCTTGAGGGCAACGGGCAGGCTTTGAAATCTTCATCTCTCTCACATTCAAGAGCAGGAGACCCAGGGCAGTGGACGCCCCAAGGAAAGTCTGGCTCTGTGTCATGGTGGTGAGAACCTGGCCGTCTGGGGGAGCTGGAGGCTGTGTGAATGTGCTGGGGCACCGTGAGGCAGATGTCTTCACTAGACCCTCAGTTCTCATGGGTTCAGCCAGGCTGTGAGGAAGAGGTGGCCTTGGTGGGTTGTTAGCAAACATTTAAGCTCCATGTGCCCAGGGCAAGACGGATGCAGTCTGGAGCACAAGGCCAGCCCCACGCTCCACAAAACCTGGGCAGCATCATGCATAATGCTGAGAGGCATGAAACCCGAGAGGTGTCTTGCATGCTAAAGGACTGAGGGTGACGCCCTTCTCTAGCTCCAATCCCCTAAATTTACCAAGTGACACTGTCTCGCTGTCTTCCTTACCTCTTAAATCCTTTCAACTATACTGATTTGGGATTCTCCAAAAGTTTGTCTTTCTCTTGCTTGTAGAATTCTGGAGGTTATGTCTTTACTTAAAATTATGTTTCTACAATGGATCTATGTTTTTGCTTGGAGTTGTAGCTTGATTAATTTTTACTGCCACATAATATTCTATGGCAGGAACGTGCTATAATCATTATTTTCAGTTCCCTGTCAGCACATATTGACTCATTTGTAATTTTTGCTGTTGCATGTGGCTGGTGTGAAGCACATGTGTCAGCACTTAACATGGGCACGTACTCACAGGACCTGCGAGTGCTCAATGCAGGAAGGCAGCGCTGAACTGTTTTCCAAACTCACCTGTCAAGCAGGTCTTCCCCTAGCCACCCTTGAGATGCTGTACTATGTTAGTCAGCTTTTTGCCACTGTGACCAAATATCTGAGAAATACATCTTCAAGGAGGAAATATTTTTTTTTGGTTCATGGTTTCAGAAGGATTAGTATGTGACTGGATCATTCTTTTGCTGTGGGTCTGGGGCGAGACTCAGCATCAGGGCACAAGGAAGAGAAGAAGAGAGCCACTCACCTCGTGGCTGTCAAGTAGCAGAAAGGGAAAGAGGCCCAGGATCGGATAGGACCCCCAGGGTCCTGAGCCTGTGATGTCCTGTCTCTTAAGATTCCATCACTTCCCAATATTGCCATCAAACTAGGATACCATAAATGGATTAAGGCACCGATGAAGTTAGAGCCCTATGGCAATCGTTTTTCAAAAGTTCCACCTCTGAAAACACGAGATGTGTATTCTTTTTTTTTTTTTACTTTTATCAGCACAAGTTGGCAGTGCATTCACTGTAAGACACTGGCACATGTACACAGCACAACTCAATTCTCCTCTCCCCTTTGTCTCTCCAGAAGCAGATTCATTCATTTCTCTTGTGAGACTATATAAAGTTGCTTACCCTATATACAGATTGAAAGCTAGACTTACAGGACAATACACACATAAAACATGCAGAGACAATTGTTTCAAGTCAAGGTACCCTTTAGATACACTGTCCACACTGGATTACAGTATATATTTTTTCTCTCTGATTTTTTTCTATCACAATGGTACCTCAGTTCATGAATTCATTCTGCAATTCTGGTCATAAACTGCATCCGTAAGGTTCAGTGTCACCCACTGAATTCTTCTGCTCACAAACAAATTGTTTGTGAACAAATGCTTGACCTGAGACATTACTGTTTTGTCTTTTATTCATACTTTGATTAATATGTTGAGTTTTTTATGTAAGAGAAACTATATGATATTTAAACTTGCATGTCTGAGTTACTTACATTAACATTATGGTTTCAATGTGTGTCTGTTGGCTTACAAATGACTTGCATCTATCCCTTTATAGTGAGGTACTACTCCATTGTGTATAAATACCACATTAAAAAAATCTATTCATCTGTTGATGGACATGTAGTCTGTTTCTAAGATGTAGTTATTATGAATTGGGCTACTATAAACATGAGTATGCATATATCACTGTGTATGATGTCTAACTCTTTGAGGAAGCTATCTAGAAGGGGAATATCTGGGTTAAATGGAAGTTCTACTTTAGATCTAAGCTATTATACACACCAGTACACTGCCCTATAATGCCTGCAGTTGTCACATTTAACTTAAAAAGTCTAGTGGTTATAGATGATACATAGCTTTTTGTTTCGCCACCTAGTAAGGAGTCTTGGAATAGATTTTGTAATGCGTGCTTTTGTAGGCAAAGCCTCCAGATTTAGTTGGTGGTACTGTCTTTCTGTCCTGTTGACTTACATGCTTACCTGTGATCCTCTAGTAGATGGGATTCTTTGCGCTTATCCCCGGGCTTAGTCTGGTGTTTGGTTTGGGAAGACTTGTTGATCTGAGTTTACCAGAGATACTCCTGGGATCTACAGACTCTTAGAGCTAGATGAGATTTATAGAGTGGACCAAGAAAACCGAAAGAATGATCTCTTCATCTCTCCCTCTCTTTCATGTGTGTGTGTGTGTGTGTGTGTGTGTGTGTGTGTGTGTGTACACAATATGAAGTAAATGAACGAGCCTGTGATTGTGTATTATGGAGAACAAATAATTGACACCATGCTGATAAGTACACAGCCGTGAATAGGAAGGCAGGGCAGGACAGTATGACAGTTCTGTCGCTGACACATTTTCTCTTAAGAATGGGAAATTAACCAAACTAACTGCTCTGCTAAATGGACTGCATTGTGGGGACCTTTTGCTGGGTGCGGAGCATGACAGGAAGTATATGTATGTACAGTAACTGTAGAGGAAGAGTGTGGATACCAGAATTTTCTGGAGTTTGAGAAGTCAGTAACTGCAGGTTTTGGAAGGTAGAAATTGAAGAGGCAAGGAGATTGCAATGAAGTACTGCTATGACTCAAACTTTTTGATACATATGAGATTGAGCCTAAGATCTTTGCAAAGAGCTACTGCAGCCCTTTCAAATTTTTCCTATTTTGAGACAGTCTTTTGTCAAGTTTTTAAGCTGCCAGTGCTGGGTTTGAAAGTGTGATTCTCCTGCCTCCTAATCTTCCAGAGTACTAGGATTATAGAGGAGTGTGCCACTACATCTGTTTTAGATCTTATTTAAAGTTCACCAAGAAATAAAATGAAAGATTTGAACTATCATCAAAATCCTGTTGGAGGGCTGAGGAGATGGCTCAGTGAGTTCAATTCCTAGTACTGAAAAAAATAAATCCTGTTGGAGACTTAGCCATATTTTCCTGTACTTCATAAAACTTTGTAATGGAAATTTAGTCAATAAACTTTTAGTATGTGCATGTACACTGAAAACTCTAAGCATCGTAGTTTGAAAAAAAATGTCAAATGTTAAGATGATTATTGCCAGTTATTTTACTTAAATTTAAGAAAGGGTAAAATACGAATGCTACATACACCAAAATATAGTAATATCTTGGTTCACAAATGCATCCGTTCTTGAAAAATTCAGTTTTTGAATGGAAGCATTTGGAAAATTTTTGCTTCTGTTTTTGAACTCAGCATTGGGTGGTCAACTTGATTGTGGACATGTGTCTGCTCTGACACATGGTTGTGTCCCTCTAATGAAGGTCACGGCCACAGACAGGCCTGTGCACACCTGGTGTGAGGACTTCTCAGTGTGCAGGGTACTGTGCAGTATTATTCAGCTCAGCGTGGCTCCAAAGAAGGCGCAGAGCGAGCGTGGCGGTAAGAGCTGTAGTGAGTTCAGTGAGGTTAACCTTTCCCTCTTCGTGCTGTACTACTTTGCTTCCTAAATATATACTGTTCAGAACAGATTAACTTTGTTTACAAGGAAGATTATAATAAGGAACTTAATTTGCTAGTGACCAATTTGGTGCACCACCATAATTGTGGAATGAATTAAGTTTGTGAACTGAAGCACCTGTGCACAATGGAGATTTTCCATGTAAAGCACAAATACTGTTTTTATGTCCATCAACTTTCTTTGAAACCATTTTTACATATATTAGCACAGTAGCCACTGTGCATGTGAAGTCTATAAACCAGCAAAAGCCAAATAAGTAGAAATGGTCTCCCGCTGAATCTTAACATTAACTTTGAGGTTGAAGGGCACCATGGTTATTCTGATGGGCAAAGCCATTCCACCCCATTCTATGTGGGACTTGGCTTTCTGCCAGGGTGTAGCCCATGCTTTGTCAAATCTACTCACCAAAAGCTGATGTTAAGAGCATTCTTCAATGCTCCTCCTAGAGACTCCTTTCTTCCTTTCTTTGTTGTCTCCCCTCTCATGTGAATCTTCTTTCAGAGGCAGTCTTTCCAGCTCTGGCCTTCATATGAAATTCGTCTTTTGTATGGCCAATAATTAAAAAGAGAAAGATCAAATCTACTCTGTGGTTATTATAGCTGCTGCCTCCCACATAAAATGTGTCTCTTTCTCCCTACTACAGACATTAGGAACCTATACTCTGCCAAGGGTCTTGGGGCCTCCGTGGCATTCCCTAGGGAAGCACAGTCTTGGCTAGCATGGGGGCTGTCAGGGTCACCTTTCCTCTTTTGAGATTTTCTTTTTTATTCATAAGATGCCAGGAGCAGGAAGACAGCCAGATCCGATAGGACTTCTGATTGCAATGCATCCTAGAGCACCCCAGCCTCAGAGACTCCCTTGTGCAATCTCATTGCCCTCTCTGTCTTCACAGGCAACCTCTCGTGCCCTCCTTGCGACAATCAGTCAGCCAGCCACTGATCTTTCCTTGCTGGCTATGCACTGTTCCCAGTAATTGCAGAAACCATTAATAAAGTGGGTGGGAGGGGGCGAGGGGAAGAGGGAAGCGAGACGCTGAGGGAATAAGTATTGTACATAGCCCACGGGCTTTCCCTCCCACACATATGATTCACTGTTGTTCTCGGCCTCACGTGGGAAAATGTTGTCCTGCTGGAAACACACCTTGAAGGCAGCTCTGCCTCAGAGACACCGCATATGCATATTAATAACACATGCTTTGTAGCGCCTAGAGTTGTTTTTAATGAAGCAAGCTGAAATATACCAGTGACTTTCTCATCTTCTCAGTGTTGTGGATCATCTGTAAATGCTGGTTGGGGTGGTTTCTGCCCCTCAAAAAAGAGATGAGAGAGGCATGCTTAGCAGTGCCTGATGACACAAAGAGCAAAAGAAGCTGACTCCATCTCGTAGGAAGACCACACCTTTGGGAAAGTTTCCACAGTGGAAATGACTAGAGGCATCAGTGAAAGAGTACACAGAGGTCACCATAGGCAAGAGGAGGCCCTGGGGAAAAAAGGAAGAGGCAAATAAGAAAGTGTCTTGGGCCAGCAAGATAGCTCAGTGGACTAAGCACCTGCTTAGGCAAGTGCAGGGACCGGGGTTCACTCCTGGGCACCACATGCCATTCAGCCCTGCCCCAGGCATGCTGAGCTGGCTGCTGAGACCAGGTGTGGTGGCACATGCCTGTAATTTCAGCGCTAGGGAGGCTGAAAACAGGAGGATCACTATGAGTCTGAGCTGCGTGGTGAGACCCTGTACTAAATACAGTTAAACAAAGCAAGTATCTTTGAAGAGACACCGAGATCCTTTTAAACTCTGGGTGGCTTTTTCTATTTTGCCTGTTGCTCTCTCATTTTGCTATGGGAAGTGAGTTGCTTGTGGGAGGAGAACAGGTCACCCCAACAGCTAGGCCAAATGCAAAGCTGAACTTCTAGCAGCAATGTGATGTTCTCCTCCTGTGGAATCCCTGCTCCCTCTGGTCCACTGCTGTGCTTCAAAAGATCAGCTGACACATTGGGGCTCAGCAATGAGGAAAACCAGACAATAGATACTGGACTTTCTCTTCTTCATCTAGCACAGGTTTCTGGTGTGGTCTTTATAAATGACCAGTTGGCTCAGTTGGTTTAGATTGGGGATGTCAGTGTGGTCATGACTTTGATCTCAGTATCTTCTGTTTTTTTTTTTTTTTTTTTTT
>NW_004524579.1:1921855-1931239 GCF_000260255.1 Octodon degus
CACTGCCACATGGGAAAAAGTGAGCCAAGAACATTACATACTATGTTAGGAGGTGATGCTGCTGAAGAAACAATGAGGAAGAGGGATAGGCTGGAGGCTTGGGGTAGGTATACAGTTTCATTTATTTATTTTTAAACATGTATTTAGTGCAGGGTCTCATTACATAGATTGGACTTGTAGTGATCCTCCTGTTTTCAGCCTCCCAAGTGCTGGGATTACAGGCATGTGCCACCACACCCAGTCTCAATCGCTGCCTCAGCGAGCCCCAGGATCTGGGCTGGCCCCTGCCTCTGCCTAAGCAGGTGCTTTAATCTGCTGAGCTATCTGGCCACCTGGTATAGTTTTTAAAAGGGTCACAAAAAGACAGGCACAAAATGTAATGTTTCTCACGGAGGCAGAGAGAAGGCAGAGCAAGGGCCCTTAGGCAGACGTAGCAGGAACAGCAATGTGGTCAGCATGGCCAAGGACAGGAGTTCAGGATGAAGGGCTGAGAGTCTTGTAAGGACTTGGCCTTTTACTGTGACCTCAGGAAGGGGCATACCGGGTAATCTGTGGTATTGGGGATTGCATATGATAAAGAAATTCCATGTAGCTATCTATGTGGGTGAATTACTAATTACACATTAACACGCTATTTCCTGGATTCTGCACAAAACCAAGTTATCAAGACTTTATGCCCACTGAGGGGCTGACCCAACAATGCATTCCTGGGGAAACACTGTCAGAATAGCAGGCTTCTGCCCAGAGTATTTTTCAAGTTCCTGAGATGCTGGATTCCCCTTCCTAGAAAAGCTCTGAAGGTGTCCTCACTCTGGTGGTGCTAATTTGTGCTGAGCAGAAATGGGACGACATGTGCAAGGCAGTCAGTAAACCGGGAATGACAAGAGGCGTTTATGGTACACAGGATTCACTGCTCAAGGACTCAGCTGTGTTCCGGAGTTTCATGGGACCCGCATAATCCTCTGTGTAGGCACCTCTGCTCCTGTGCTACAACGAGCAAAGAGGCATAGATGAAGTATGTTTGCCCAAGACTACTGGCTGCTCAGGAATGGGATCTCACGGAAACGCCAGATTCTGAACCCGGATTGTGAACCCGAAGTCCATATTTGTAACCATCAAAATTAAGTGACCATAGTTTCTCTCCCAACACCACTGGGTGATTCAGAAAAGATTTCAAAGCGAGAGGGAAGGGTGATGCAGTGTTTTCTCACCCAGCTACATGATGTAAACTGAAAGACAAGAGTTTTCTTTTCCTTTCTAGGCACACTGACCAAGTAAGAGTCCTTGCCCTGCTACTGTTGAACTGACACAAAGATGAGGTTCCTCATGTATTTTGCTGGACTCCAACCTAGACCTGCTCATACTGTAAACATGTCAGGGTTCATCCATAAAAACCATGAAACCTGCTGTAAGAACCACTTCTCAAATTATTTCCACACTTCTTGGATGTGTATAAAAAGACTAGCGTTGATTCTTCTTCATCTGAAGGACTTGCTAACTGGGTCACCTTGTCTTCCACCACTCCTCTGCCTCCTCTTTTCATATTGGGGAAACCCTATGTTATGGTTTGTGTATAGTTGTCCCCCCAAAACCTCATGCAGTCATGGGGTGGCTCCTGGAGTTTGTGGTTGATTATGGTGGGTGTGCATGCTGCACCTGCCCTGGGGCAGGTAATTTGCATTACAGTGTAAGGTGGGAAGAGAAGCTAGCTGCTTGAGCTGCTGCTACCCCTCCCTTTGCGCTCTTGCTCTTTGCCGCCACCGCCACCACCAAAGGTTGCCCTCTGCCATGTGCCACTCTGCCTTGGAGCCAGCTGAGTATGGACTGAAACCTCCAGTACCTGTGAGCTAAATAAACCTTTCCTTCCTTCATTTTGAATGTCGGGTATTTGTCCTAGCAATGAGAGAAGAGTAACTAAAAGGTTTAGCTGTCTTACCATGATGACCTCAAATATATACAAGTATAGAATTGTATAATGGAGTCCCAGGTGATCATCATTTTCTCCATAATACTTGTGCGTCTTTGAAAGACAATTCTTTTAAACAACGCTCTTATCATGTCTAAAAACTGAATAGTTCCTTGGCAGCTTCATCTTCCCAGTCATCTCTCAAATATCATGATTATTTTAGTTTGTTTGAATCGGGATCCCAATAAGGTCTACACTGCAATTGATTAACATCTATGTGAATCTTCTCATCTATAGCTTCCCTACTCCACATCTCTCTCCCCTCCACATTCCTGGTAAATTCACTGTCAGAATGGAGTCATTTAACCTGGACAACTTCTTCAGGCCACACCTCCCTTGGCCCCAGCCAGATACCTGGGATTGAAATCAGGGCCTTCACACTGAGCTACATTCCAGTGCATTTGTTGTTTTAAAATTGGAGAGAGTCTTACTAAGTAAGTTGCCCAGGCTGGGCTCCAACTTGCAATCCTCCTGCCTCAGCCTTCCAGAGGTCTGGGATTACAGCCATGCGCGACCAGGCCCAACTGAAGCTCCTATTCATATCATTCTGCTCTAGGGTGTTGTCTTCTCATCCCATGGATCTCAAAGAGGACAGAGCTCACTGGAAATATTCCTAGTCTCAATGGAGTTCACTCGTTAAGTCCATAAAATTATAAGTAAGAATCACATGAATATATGTCTTAGAGAGTTGGAGCAGGCCACTTTTTCAGGATTTTGAGATTGACTCCATGATTAACTTAGCCTGGCTTCTCATTTTAGAGATGAAAACCAGTGGACTCAAGTAGGTAAGCTCTTCAAGTTCAGCCAAATATTTCTAAGTCACAGCAAGTGCAGGGCTCCAAGAATCCAACCCGTGGTTCATGTCCCATGTCGTACTGTGTACATCATTTTTATCCTGCCGATGGAATAACACCACCAAAATCACTGCAGAATAATCCAGGACACAAAGACACCACTATATGACTTCTGAGAATCTTTCCCAGCTGGAAGCTGGCATCAGGATCGTTCTCATTTTCTTCCAGGCTCCAAGCTTTGAATCGCCTGCCATAAGTATGAAATGTCTCTGTTCTGAGTCCAAGCTTTATGCAACGGTCTTTTCAACCATAGCACCTCCTACTTTAGCAGTCAGGCATGGTCAGGTTCCGGCCTCCTGCGCGCCAGGTCTGTAGCATCCGCTAGGCCCGCCCCCTCCCTCTTCTGGTTTAACTTTGTGTAGAGGAAATGTTCATGCTCCCCAAATTTAGTCCTAAACAAAAATGATACAATTGTCAAAAACCAAGCCCCCATTACCACTGGAAAATAAAAAAAAAATTGGGCCTAAGACATCCCTGTGTTTCCTACATCTGTGTTTTCTTTTTGTTTTGGGAAAAGAGGCCCTTGTGACCAGTCACAGCTTACCTTAGCGGTCTTCGGATGTTCACATTTTAAATGTCTTCCCACCCTAACAATTTTGCACATGAAGACCACTTTCATTAATGGTCCTAAAATTAAAATCTAGCTCCTTTGCATCTAAAGTCTGTTTTTGGTCCATGGTTTACTTCTGATCCCAACTCTCTTATCTTCCTTATCACTCAGGGTGGTAGTGAAATGGAATCATCTGCCAGCCCTTAAACGTTCTCCAAGTTTTTCACCTCTTGCTGTTCTTCTGGTGTGCCTTTGGGCCCGGACATACTTTTGCTAATTCTGTCTTTCAGAATTCTTGCATTCCAAGACATTGTTCAAATGTTACAAACTCATGGCACATTTTTGTTCTCATTAATGAAGACAAACTCTCCCTTCTCCAAGTGTCTCTTGTATAGCCATATCCCTTAATGATGGGGAAAGGTCTTGAGAGGTGCATAGTTGAGTGGCTTTTTCACTATGTGAACATTATAGAATGTGTTAGAGAACAGCACAGGAGCAGTTACTCAACACGGCCTCCTGATACACTCAAGACATGCGGTCAACACAAGCAGGGCAAAGCTACCACCAACTGCCATCACCAGGGCCTTTGTACTAAGCTATATTCTCAGCATGTTTTTCAATCATTTACTCTGAGGTAGGGTCTTGCTAAGTCACCAAATGGTCAAGAGTAGGTTTGAGCTTGTAGTTCTTCTACCTTAGATTCCCAGGGTGCTGTGATCACAGGTGTGTACCACCACACCTAGCTGCATAATGCTTTGTAGTCATCTTAAAAAATAAGTAGAAGAGCTATATTCTACAATGATGATAAGAATAAGTATAATAATTGTGCAGCAACATTGCCCATTATCCCATGCAGCAGTATGTTCTGTACTACACACCACATGACTGGCAGCATAGAAGTCCTGTTTATACCAGCACCACCACTGACACATGGTGATGTGCTATAGTTTGGATCTGGAATGGATGCCAAGGTCCATGTGCTGTGATGCTGGTGGAGGGTGCTGGCAACTACAAGAGTTGGTGGCCTAGGGGCAGTCCTCTGGTCACTGGGGTTGTAGAGTGAGGGACCCCAGCATCTTTCTCTTCTTTATTGCATCTTGGCTGCAAGAGGAGCAGCTATGTCACTGCATGGATGCCCACTGTGATGTCCTGCCTTGCTCTAGGCCCCAACACAACAGAGCAACAGCTCATGCCTGGAACCTTGAAAGTTACAAGTTAAGAAAGTTGGCTAATGTAATATACGGTGCTGTAGTGTCATGAGTAGTGCAACTTCACCAAGAAATAGGAATTTCCCAGCTCTAGTATAATCTTGTGGGACCACTATTGCACATGTTGTCCATTACTGACCAAAATGCTTGTAGGCTGTATATGACTGTCCTTGGTTTTTATCTCTTTTAGGGCCTGTGTGGTATTTTCATATAATCATAATCATTTATTCTATCAACAAATGTTTGTTGAGTGCTGAAAAGCACTGAGCACTGTGGCACATGGAAGGCTGGCTATGAACACACAGCCTCCTTGTAAGTCAAGGCTGTTCTAGGTTCTCTAATGAAGCCCCAACTTTTAGTTATTTCCTAAGGCAATCCAATGTGGTGTTATTAGTTGGCAGGAGGGTTTCCTCTAGACATTTATCCCCAAACTTATCTCTTTTATTTTTTCGTTTATTGTATCTAATTCCAAAATGTGCTGGTTATTTATTTATTTGGCTGACTTAGCCCACCCTGGGAGCAGGACTGGTGTGGCATATGGTGCCGGGGGTCGAACCATGGTCCCCTGTGCCTGCCTAAACTTGCCTAAGCAGGAGTTTTAGACCACTGAGCTACCTCACTGGCTCTGTACTAGTTTAAAAAAGGACATTTATTATTTCATAATTGTTGTGGGTCAGGGACTTGGGGGAGGTGTGGCTAGGTGCTTCTGGCCCCGTGCTTTCTCATGAGGTCGCAGTCAATCTCTTGGCTGGGGCTGGATGACCTGAGGGCTGGACGGAGTGGGAATCCACTTCCAGGATGGGTCTAGGACCTCGACACCCAGGCTTCTCCACTGAGTGTCTTCACAGCACAGCAGCTGTCTTCTCCCTGGAGTGGAAAACCCAAGAGAGGAGGATGCAGCCTAACGTCTGTGCCCTGTCTCCAGCAGTTGCACTGTCATTAGATCTGCATTATATACATTAGAGGTATGACACTGAGTGCAGCTCATACTTAGAGCAGGAATAAAGCTATAGCTTCCAAAGTGAATAATGTCAAAGAATTTTCACATTTTTTTTTGGTATTTTTCTTAGGGAAGGGTCTATAAAGTGTTCAGGATCTCACTACTAGATCAGACTCATAGTGATCTGTCTGTTTATAGCCTCCCAAGAGCTGGGATTACAGGCGTGTGCCACCATGCTCAGTGTCAATTGCCATCTCAGCGTGCCCCATGGGCAGGGCCGGCACTGTGGGCCTGGGAATAGAATCCCTGGCCCCTGCACCTGCTTGCAGGCTCTTTAATCTGCTGAGCTATTTGGCCAGCCCACATCTTCTATTAAACCACCACAATATGAGAATCTCCATAGCTCTTTTTTGGACCTGTATTTTTAAACTGTCAGCACATGGAAGATGAAATTGTGAAAGTGCATCATCTTCTCAAAAACAGTGTCTGAAAATGACCTATTCTCATTCCAGATGTGAGTGTCTCTTACGTAGCCACCTGAGGCAAGAGGTGCTAGAAAATATAGCCTCTGGCAACACCTTGTAATTGTTGAGCTTCTTCAGGGAAGGGACCACATTGTCTTCCCTTGATCCTTCATCCTATACATAGCGCAGGTCTTTGCGCAGAATAAGTGTTCTTTAAATATTTCATGAATGAACGACTACATGAATGGTGAGATGGTATCATTGCTGCTCTGTATTTTTCAAAAGATAAACCCAGGCTTGTTTCTTAACTAGACTACATACCAATCCTGATGCTCAAATTTTATCCACAATTCATTTTTGCTGCATGAGTCTATTCTCAGAATTACCTGGTTCTGTTGTTATTTCTTATGAATTATTTATCTTCCCCCCGAACTTCCTTCAAATGGCACATTGCAAAGGACTAGTTCTTCACTAAAGAATATTATATAAAGGCAAGAATGTTCAAAGCTCTGCACATCACTATACAAACACACACACACACATACACAGACACACACACAGACACAAACACACACACACACACACACACACACAGAGCTCAAGTTAGAGGCTGCCACGTGCTAAAATGATGGGATCATGGGATAGCAGAGATAAGAAATAAATTGTCATAGCCACCAGAAGACCTTGGCTGGAATGAGTGTACTCCACTTTGACAGGTGGTTTCATGAGCTTAACTACACACAAAGAAATGTCTAATTTTATAAAGATGCCATTTAAATACAGGAGCATCTTTTAAAACTTTTCTAAGTGAATTTAATTTGGAAACAGCATTATGCAGGAAGATGCCAAATGAGAATGTTAGTGACCCTCCACCATATGTTTAATAACAGTCTTAATTTATGTTCACTGTTAAATATCATGATTTTTATTTTAGAAAAAAGTTATATATTTGGAGATTACAGTGGTGATACATCCTCAGTGTTAAAAACTGAAACAAGCAGAAAATAAGTAAGAAAGAATTAAAAATTATTCTTCTATCCAGGATAAACCAATTAAAAAGTACTTTTGGTGTACACACGCACACACACAAACACACACACACACACACACACACACACACACACAGAGTCCCTGACTTAAGACTCTTCCACTTTGCAATGGTAGGAAATGAAATACAGTCAGCAGAAACCTTGCTTCATTGTTTGCATTTTGATCTTTTTTCTGTGCTAGGATATGCTGGAGACACTGTCTTGTGACTCCAGGTTGCGGTGGCGAGCCATAGCTCTCAGCCACAGTGTCCTGAGGGAGAAAGCTGATCCTCCATGGTATCGATATGGTGTGACCTGTACACCAGGTTATTCGTGTTTGGTGGGTCAGGATGGGCTTTAGGATGACTTTAGTGAGATGTAACCTCATGAGAAACTGAAGAACACAGGCATTTTAATTGTAGGAGAGTAAACAAACCAGAGATTGCACATGTAATATATATATATATATATATATATATATATATATATTAGCACATTGGCCTCTGACTTACATTTGCTTATATATATTTCTCTATATATTTAATATTCTTAAAAGCATTATTTTTAGTTACTGTATAATATTCCACAACGTACCTATAAAGAATTATTTAGATAAAGTTTGACATCTTGATTGTTTTCATAATTTTGGTATTATAAATACTTCTGTAACTATCTGGTATGAAGACTATTTATTATACAATTGGGGCTCAAAAAGTATTTGATTAATAAATTACAAGGTACAAAGATTTCTCAATAACTCTTATTGCTATTTTGTTTTCAAAATATATATTAATTCCATATTATCTGAAAGATTTACCTGTTTATTTGTTTATTTATCTTTATTTGTCTTTCAACTTGCTATGTTTTTCTTCTGCCATAGACAGTATAGGTTGTTTTAAAAATATTTCATTGTTTAAGGTGTATCACACAGCTTGGGGTTACTCTTTTGGTTTGGCCTTGATCTCATTGTCTTCCTGCCTCAGCCTTGCAAGTGCTGGGGAATACATGCTAGGTGACCATGCCAAGCTGACCAGGTAATGTCCTGGTGTGACTGTACACGCCGAGCTGGTTACTACAGCTGGGCAAATTAGCACGGCCATCGCCTAACATCGCTTTTCCTTTCTCTCTTCTTTCTGGTAAAAGTCCCTGAAGTCTTCTCTCTTAGCAACTTTCAAGTGCGTCATACAATATGATCAGATACAGGCCTTAGGCTGTACACCAGGTCACTGTCTTATTCATCCTATGTAATTGCAACTTTGCGCGCTTTGACCCACATCTTCCCACTACCTCTGCCTTCGGTAACCACTGTCCTAGTCCTTGTTTCTATGCATGTGAGTTTTTAAAAAAGTAGTTACTTGTAAAATTTATTGAATTTGGTTCTGAGTATGTGGAACAGATTTGATTTTTGGTGTCTATGCTATGGACTAAGGGATGGAGGAATAGTAGGTGGCAAAGCTCTGGGTGAGGGAGCTGGGAACACACCTTGTTGGGGTGGTGTTTTAGTTTGGATCTGGGGTGTTTCCGAAATGGGTGCCCATGTGTGAAAGCCTGGTGACTGCCTGGGGTGTTACTGGGGGGTAGTTGCACCTTTGAGAGGCAGGGCTTAGAAGAAAGTAGGTCACTGGGCTATGCCCTTGAAAGGGATTGTAGGACAATGCCTCTTCTCTTCTCTTTGCTTCCTAGCTGCCACAAGGGAATGGGCTTCCTTCATGATGCACTCTGGGTTGCAGCTGGATCAAGGGCACTGGGGCCACAGGACCATAAACTGAACCCTCAGAAACCATGAGCTAGATCCAGCTCTAGCCCAGGCCTGGTGAGTGTGTGGGAGAGCTTCAGGCTACCCTGCACTGGTGGGATCGGTCCAATCCAAGCCCAGGTGTAGCATGGGTGAGATCCTCTTCTACCCCCTTAGGGCCTCTCCCCCTGCCACTCCACAGTCCCCCTCCATGCCCGATGAGTGAGAACTTCTGCCACATTCTCGGGACCCCCAGATTCAGCCCTAGCACAGTCCTGACGAGTGTGTAGAGCTTTTGGCTACCCTGCACCTGCGGGACAAGTCTGGTCCAAGACAGGCACAGTGTGGGTGAGACCCACTTCCACCCCCTGGGGACTCTTCCACGACTCCACAGTCCCCCCCGACTCCTGCCTAGTGAGTGAGAACATCTGCTGCATTCCCGGGACCCCCAGATCCAGCCCTAAGCCCAGGCCCAGTGAGTGTGTGGGAGAGCTTCCTCTACCCCCTACTCCACCTTGTCCCCTCCAGACTCAGCTCAGGCCTAGCATACAGGCCTGGGGTGAAACTGCAGCTGCAGTTCCTTCAGAGATAGTAGGGGACAGAACCAACCAGCTAGTCCAGGAGCAGAACATCTTGCCA
>NW_004524579.1:1932404-1962785 GCF_000260255.1 Octodon degus
AAAGAACAACTAAAGAATTTCATGATGACAAAGCCAACCCTACACAGGCTCCTGAAAGTTGTTCTAGAGAGGGATCAAAATGATCAGAACTCCATGAATGAGATCAGAAGCAACCAGTTAAACAGAGAAAACAATTAAACACAGGAGAAAAAGGAGTAAACAACAACAGGTAAATAACATGTCAATCATAAGTCAATACATCTCAATTCTAACCATAAATGTAAATGGACTCAATTCACCAATTAAGAGAAATAGAATGGCATAGTGGATTAGGAAACAAAAATCCAACAATTATGCTGTATACAAGAAACACATTTAACTCATGAAGACATTCATAGGCTGAAAGCCAAAGGATGGAAAACAGTACTACACGCTCCAGCACCTCAGAAATAAGCAGGGGTATCAATCCTATTCTCAGACAGTCTCAACTTCAAACCAAGAATGATCAAATGAAATAAAGAAGGCCATTATATACTGGTTATGGGAAAAATTCAAGAGGAAGAGGTAACACTCATAAATATGTATGCACCAAACATGGGAGCATCCAATTATATAAAGCAAATCGCAATGGACATGAAAAATCTAATATCCAATATTACAATCTTAACAGGAGATCTTAATACCTCCTTATCCCAAAAACTTAGCGAAGAAATAGCAGAACTGAACCAGAGCTTGAAACAATGGACTTGGTGGACATATACAGAGTGTTCCACACAAACACAGCTCAATACATATTTTTCTCTGCACATGGGTCATTTTCTAAAATTGACCACATACTGTTCCATAGGTCATGGTTAAGTATATGCAAGAAAACAGAAATTATCCCATGCATATTATCTGACCATAGTCCAATGAAACTGGAAATAAATGACAAAAGAAACCAGAAAAAAACCTCTAAATACATGGAAATTAAACAACACCCTACCCAGCAACCAATGGGTCACAGATGAAATCAAACCAGAAATTCAACCATATCTACAATTCAATGAAAATTCAATCACAACTTATCATAATTTGTGGGATATGATGAAAGTAGTTCTTAGAGGAAAATTCATAGCTGTAAACTCACACATTAGGCAAACAGAACAGGAACAAATAAACACCTTAATGCTACACCTCCAACAATTAGAAAAAGAAGAGCAAACCAACCCCAGAGCCCAAAGATGGAAAGAAATTATAAAGATTAGAACAGAAATTAATTCAATTGAGATGAAGAAAACAGATCAAAGAATTAACAAAACAAAAAGCTGGTTCTTTGAAAGATTAAATAAAATGGTTAAGCCCCTAGCTAACTTCATCAAAAAGAGGAAAGAAAAAATTCAAATACAAGCAATAAGAATGAAAGGGATGTAATTACCACAGACCCAGTGGAAATTCAGAAGATAATCAATAGCTACTCGAGAGTTTTACTCTCATAAAATAGAAGACACAGACGAAATGGACAGATTCCTAGAAAGTTACAAATTACCACAACTGAATGGACAAGATATAACCGCTCTCAATAGCCCAATAACAGCCAATGAAATACGAGATGTAATAAAAAACCTACTGACAAAGAAAAGTCCAGGTCCGCATGGATTCACAGCTGAATTCTACAAGACATTTACAGAAGATATAATCCCTACACTTCTCAAACTCTTCAATGAAATTGAAAAGGAAGGATTCCTCCCAAAATCATTCCTGGAGGCAAGTATTATACTGATACAAAAGCCAGGGAAAGATGCAGCTAAGAAAGAGAACTACAGGTGAATCTCTCTCATGAACATAGATGCCAAAATCCTCAATAAAATACTAGCAAATAGAATACAGCAAATCATCAAGAAGATCATACACCATGACCAGGTAGGATTCATCCCAGGGATGCAAGGATGGTTCAATATTCAAAAATGTATAATTGTAATACAGTATATTAATAGAGCGAAAACTAAAAACCACATGACCGTCTCAATCGATGCAGAAAAGGCTTTTGACAAAGTCCAACACTCATTCATGTTCAAAGTCCTACAGAAAATTGGAATAGATGGCCTCTACTTCAATCTGGTAAAAGTCATTTATGACAACCCAACAGCTAACATAATTCTAAATGGAGAAAAACTGAAATGTTTTACTTTTAGGTCTGGCACAAGACAAGGATGTCCTCTATCACCACACCTACTCAATATATTTCTGGTATCATTAGCTACAGCCATTAGACAAGAGAAAGAAATAAAAGGAATAAGAATAGGCAAAGAAGAAGTTAAATTATCATTATTTGCAGATGACATGATACTTTACTTGGAAGACCCAAAAAACTCCACCAAGAAGCTACTAGAATTAATACAGAAATTCAGTAGCATAGCAGGTTATGAAGTCAATACCCAAAAGTCAATAGCATTCCTCTATACAGATAACAAACATGCCAGGTTGGCATTCTTGCTGCAGTTCTCCCTGGCCTTTCTGGTCTAGTGCAGGCCTTGAACCCTTCATGTTGTTGGTGCAAGGTAGACGGCAAATTGGCATGAACTGGCCCACAGGCACAGACAGAAGCCACCTCCCTGCACACGCAACTTTGCCCCCATTTGCTTTACTTTTTGGAAACACCCATCACTATTTTCAACCAATGACATTTCTCCTGTCTCAAAGGTTGTTGCATATTAATTAATGAGACTGTTGTGTGGTGTTAATCTGGATCTTGTGTATGTTTTTTTTTCCTAGTGTAGAGGACACACAGAATCTGAAAAGTGACTGCAGTGATTTGGGCATTTAATCTTCATTAGTGTGGCAAGAGAGAGCTTAAAGTACAAGAACATAAAGCCAGCTCCTGGTTAAAGTTGATGACTTTGGTGTCTTTTCAGTATATTTTCTCATTGCCACTTTGAGGCACAAAATTGAAAGCCATTACAGTTGCTAGTAAAGCAACTGTATAGGAAATCATTTAATGGAAGGAAAAAAAAAGCTATCTCCTTTCACACTTTTCTTGCAGTGACCACCTTGCAAATCCAGTCCCATCTCCCAAAACAATATTGCAAAAATTTTTATATTTTGATGCTGTGTACAATTGTGGTGCTCAACATGATGCTTTGGGATACACACACACAGTAGAATGATTACCACCATTAAACTAATTACACACCCCAAAACTGAAATTTTATATGTACACATGTGTGATACACTCACACGTATAATGTTATACAAGTCCGGGTGGACATCATTTACTTTGGGCGCTGGGTATGGAGGTCAGCAGTATAGCGTATGCTTAGCATATGCAAGGTGGGGGCTTGGATTCAATCCCTGTAAGAAAGACAGAAAGACAGAAAGCAAGCAAGCAAATAACAAATCATCTCCTTTTAAGTCCACCTTTTTCACCTGCCAAGGGGTGCAGCTGCAGGCCCATGACTATGGGCACTATTGTTTTTTCTAGGTTTTGGGTATCTGCAGACTAGGCCAGGCCTACCTTCTGTCATTTTCTGTACTTGGTATTTGGTCTGTAGTCTTTTGTTTTCCAGGTATTTCTCCCAATTATAATTGTGATGAAATTTCCTTTGCAGTTTGTACCTGTTAGGTTATGTTCGGCAGGCATGCTCCAGGGCACGGCCCTGAAAAGAAAGGACTGTGCAGAAAATATAGAGAAGAAATAGGTAGCCAGGGAAGAGAGTGGTGCAGAAAATGTTGGGCAAGCTGGGCACAGTGGTGCATGCCTGTAATCCTAGGCCTCGGGGGGCTGAGGCAGAAGGATCATTGTGAATCTGAGACCAGCCTGGACTACAAAGTGAGCTCAAGGCCAGCCAGAAATGCACAGTGAAACCCTGTCTCAAAAAGATTAAGAAAAAAGCTATTCAGGAATTAAAATATAAAATTGACTTAAAGGTGACATAATTTTTAGTTTGAAATGCTCAGATTTCAAGAAATGCAATATGTTAAGCAAAGTCTTTTGAGTTTTTATATTTTTAAGCATAGCAATGTATTAATATTTATTTATTTATTTATTTATTTATTTATTTAGTTTAATCTATTTTTTCAGAACTGGGGGTTGAACTGAGGACCTTGCACTTGCCAGGCAGGTGCTTAAGCCACTGAGCTATATTCCCAGTCCCTACAGTTTTAAACTGTCACTACATCTAGTTGATAGTTAATCTGAATTTTGATATTTAAAAGCACACTCAAAGTCTTCATTAGAACCATGAAATTACAAGGCTACTCTTTGTGACTATTAATAAAGCAATTTATACTCCTAACCATTTCACTCAGAGACAGGGGAGAAACTTGTGAATTTCTGAAAAGCTCCATTAATCAGTTGAAGCAGAACACCCGGCGTCGCCATTAGGTGGTGCACTGCGGGCTGGCAGAGGCCGGCGTGCCGTTGCTGCCAAGCAGATACTCCCCTTTTCGTTTCCTGGACTCTTTAAAACGTAAGATCGTGGAAGACAGTGTGTGCAGAAGCAGGCAGCAGGCCCTGCAGTGCGCCTCTGACACTTTCTCTGAACATGTGGGCTTCAGCTGCGCGCGCAGATCCCGTCCCCTCCCGGGACTTCTGAGCCCCGCTGCCTCCTGCGGCTGTTAGCTCTTCCTCTCAGCGGCAGGATTTTCTTCTGCAGCTACACAGCACACGTCAAAAGCTGCACTCCATTTGGGCTGAAAACTCTGTTTTTTGTATTGGCTACAGTTTCAGCAGGTCGACAGAATTCGTCTAGCGGGGTGGTGTGCATTATCATAAATGAAGTTCTGGAATCCTAGTCCTGTCTTTCAACGTTTGGGCAGAAAAGTGAGAAAGAATTAGTTAGAAGAAGAAATCATGGTAATTACCAGAATTCTGAACATCTGCTAATGTCATACTTTCCCTTTAATTATGTCCCATAATGTGTGACCTTCCCTTTGCTGGGTCACACTGGCTAGAGGGACAAATTGCAAAATGTAGTTAACAATTACAAGGGTAGCAATAACAGTCTTTGACTCTGGGTTTTCAGCTGAGCAGAATCCTTGGGCCCACGTCCCTGAATTCCCCACTCTCCTCCTGGCAGATTCTGGTAGCTCAAGCTGTTCTCCTCAGAGGTCACTGTGGTTTCTTTGTACTTGGCACTTGCTATTCTCATTCCTCTCCCAAAGAAGAGACAGCTGTGCCACACACCCGGGCCTGGCACTCTTATTGACCCTGTCATCCTAGGGCTGAAGGTGTTCTCGCAAGGAGTGTGTGAGGCTGACCTTGGAGTTCGGTATTTTAGAATTTGCTCACACTAGGAACTTGGAATACATTCCTTCAATGCTGGCTTGGAGAAGATTTAAGTGGCAGCACCTGTGTAGACACCCCAAGGTTCCTTGTTCTCCTCACGAAAGTCATACTCCAGAAGAAAGCCTGGCATCTTGAGTCATGAATTTATGCATCATCCAGATAGATGTGTTGGTTCAGTATTGGCCTTTTCAGTACTTAGTACTATGGCCTGAGATAAGATACTTCAGCTCCACTTTCCTCAGTTTTGATAATGTAAACTGAATCAATTCTTCCTAGTTGTGAGGATTAAATAACTTAATGCGTATAATGGCTTAGTGTCCAGCTCGTAGCAAGCACATAAACAATGTCAGCTATTCTTAGAAAGTTTAGGTCTATAAATCTCAGGAACTGAGCAAAGGGCTAAGGAAGATTTTTTTCACAGGGTCTCTGATGGTTCGCTCTACTACACCAGAATTTTTGAGGAATACAAGCATCTTTAAGTTGCTATCTCTGTTCTCTTGCATCTTACTCATGAAGGTTTCCTGAACTAAACCTGAACAACTGACAGGAATGTTACTGCTGATGTTACCAAGGCTAGGATGTGAGCGTGAAATCTGTAGAATTTACTTTGCATTTATGGATGTGGTTAGGCATTCATATATTCATGGTTTATTTAGTCCCTTGTCTCTTTTACTTTTTCTTCTTGTATATTCCTTACATTTCCTTTGGGGAAACCACTTTCCTTCATTCTCATCCATATGGACTTGGATAGACCTAGTGCTGGTCCTGAAGTCGCTCTGGCAGGCACGTGTCACCTCTGTTCTGATTGGCTTAGTGATAGATCTTTAAAACAATCATGATTGAAGAGAACAAAGTAGCCATGTTCTGGGGTTTCTGTATATAAAAATATGTCACTTCTCAAATGCTGCAGGAAGAGCCCCTTTTTGTTCCTCTAGGGAGAGAAGACATGACAATGTGAGTTCTCACTGTGGGGACTTTAGAAGAATTCCAGCACTATGTGGAGACAGAAACCTGCGTGTTATTAACAATATCTTTCCAGCTGCTGGATCCAAATTTGTCAGGTTCCTATAGCCTTTTTAGCTACCACTAGCAAGTATCCTTTATTAAATCAGTCTGAGTGGAGTTTTTGTGACTCCCTCTTTTTTACTGAAACTGCATTACAGTTAGGACATTCCGGTGGCAGCAAGAAACACTTCATGGTTTTGTAAGATAAAATTTGAAAACTAATATGGCTATCTCATTTGATTTCGGATATCTAAAACATTTAAACTGTTCAAAGCTTGGTCAACTTGCATATGACCTCTCTTGATATGCAAATCCGGACTACAGTCATTTGTTAAATTGAATTGCCAGAAAGGTGTTCCATTTATCAATTAAGAAATAGCTTTCTTACTCTTAACCAAAGTAAAGTAATTTAGTGCTTGGCACATAGCAAGTGCTCATGGAATTTTTCAGAAATGGAGTTTTCTGGTTGTACTTGAATTTCTGATTAATTGGAAGTTAATTAGAAATCCTCCCTCACTTTCTCTCTTTAGAAAATCTTTGTAAAATGTATGAGTGCACTGTCTTTCCTTAGTAATTACAGTATAGTGAGCATAATTGCATTTTTGAAGATTAAGAATTTTACATTGCCCTAGGGTTATCAGTCATACTACAAATTCTCACTGTATAATATTTTATATGGGGAGTTATAGGGAATTGATCATGGGTCATCTAAATTTTTTTTCTGAAAATTCTAATATTAATTAGTTTTATTTTCCTTTAACTTTTTCTTTAAATATCTTTTTCTTTTGATGCAAAAAGTCACAATTGTGATCAACTAAATTTTGGTTAGAGAAAATTTTTCTGTTTTTTGATAAATCATTTTAACATTGGTCCCATTAATTGTAAAGTAAAATTTTTCATATAGTGTGCCCTTGTCCATGTTGATTGTTGTGACAAAATTCTCTTGGGCTGAGCATGTTACTTACTTAATCTTGACTATCAGTTTGGTTGGCTAAAGAGATGTGTAGGATAGGAGACTACTGAAAATCATTTCTGGGTGTGCTTGGGTAGGTTCTAGGGGCACAACCCTGGGGACTATGTTGGGTCTCTAATGCCTTGCTTTCTGGCTCTTTCCCTCCTGTCTGCTTCCTTGCAGCCATAAGTTTAGCAGCTTTCTCCCACCGTGCATTTCTATCAGGATGCTTCTGCATGGGAACCAGCTGACCATGGACTGAAATCTCTTAAACCATAAGCCACAAATAAACCTTTATTTATTTATTTATTTATTTATTTATTTATTTATTTATACTAGAGGTTGAACTCAGGCCCTCACACTTGCCAGGCAGGCACTGTGCAGCTGAGCTATATCCCTACCCCCTTTTTCCCTTAAAATTATTATTCTTGAGAATTTGGTCACAGTGATAGAAAGCTGACTATTACCCTGGGCAACTTAGCAATAGAAAGTATTTGTTTCTCATAGTTCTGGCAGCTGGGAAGCCAGAGATCAAGATGCCAGGGGATTGAACACCTGCTGAAAACACTCTGCTTCAAAAGAGGGGACTGTTTGGTGCGTCCTCTCAAGCCTCCTTGTTAGGGCACTAATTTCATCAGGTAGGTCTACTCCTGAGGCCTCATCAACCAACTCTGAAAGATCTCAACTCTTTAGTACTATGCAATGAGATTTCAACATGAATTTTGGAGAGCCATAAGCTTCCAGACTGTAGCTCAGGCCAAAGCAGATTTGGGCATGTGTGGAAAAAGGTGTAAAAGGGACCTGACATCAGTATCATGACAGTCAATGAGAGTTTTTTACTAGGGTTAAGATACATATTCAGGGTCAGGGTCATTTTAATCTCGCTATTCTCAGTGAACATATGACTAATAGCAAAGTGAAGGATCAGAGTGGAGTGTCATGCTTCAAGGATTCATTCAAAAAAGAGACAGGCCAACTATTAGTACTCAAAGATGGGCAGGAGACATTTTGGTTCAAGCCAGAGGATAGGAATGGGCCTCCTAAGTATTCAGTAAGCAGATCTTAGGTTGCAGAGTATGGGAATCACTGGTTGGGGAACCAGCAAGTGAGAAATTCTGTTCAAGTTTTAATTCTCCCTTCTCTACTTATTTCCCCAATGCCTTACAGTCTTTAAGAGGCCACGTTCTGAGATATTGGAGAAACTGGCATTGGTCAAGTTAGAAAGTTTGTTTTTGTCTGTTTTTCTAGGCCAGTGTGTCCTTTGCTAGAGTCATCCTTCATGTGAGTGTTGATGTTATTGACCTACTATCTGCAGGGCATATACTTTAAGATGTATTTATGGTAGAGATGATGAATTAAGCTTGACTTAGTGAAACTGTCTTGCAAGTCTCCCCTGTGAGTATGGCTTTGCATTTGTGGAAAAATTAGAGGAGTTCTTGGAAGACTATATATTTGCTACAGAATTGATGAAATTGAGACAATCCGTGACTAGCCCACTAATTTCTATTCATACAAAGCAAAATTATTGTTGTCTTTCTTTTCTTTTGAAAACCATATTTAAAACCCACTCATTTCTCATTAGAAGTATTCTATTCTCATTTTAGTTATAGACAATATATTTAATTACCAAGCCAATTCAACTATGACTGTGCTGAGTACTACAGGGATTACATGATGAGATCTATAGAGTCAAAGATTTCCCTGGGTACCAAATCCACAGGACAGACCAATGGGAATGGTTCTTGGAAAAACTATGAACCATTCTATAGCAAAAGTATGCATGGATTTTATTAAGAGAAACAAAGGAAGGAAAAGCTACTTCCAACTAGGAAGATGTCTAAGGACAGAAAGGGCTTGAGGTAGGCTTTGGGGGAGAAGTGAATTTACAAGCAGCACAGATGAGGGAAGAACATGTTAGCAGCAGGGACCAGCCACAGCACATCCAAGTCAGAGCATAATATGCTGGGGGGGGGGAGCGAGGATGCATAGAGACCAGGGAAACCAGGAGAGGGCTATAGTGTAGGTAAATTTGGGAGTGGCAGCTGGGATTTCACCATACATGGCCATGACTGCCAGCATAGCGAGGGTGGGAAGGCAGACAAAGGAGATGCTCTAAGAAATAAAAACAGTTAAGAAGGAAGGATGCAGAATAGGTGGCGTGGGTGAAGGTGGCAGGGGTAGGAAAGATTGGAGCTGAAACATCCAATCAGGAAGCATCTACAGCCCTTCAAATGATAGCTGAGAAGGTCATGACCTATTACATCACTGACCATGACAATGACTGTGAGAAAGAAAAGGAAGGCATGGACTTGGGAGTTGAGGGAGCCTACAGGGAGAGTGGTATGAGGACGCTGAGGTCAAAAATTGAAAGGAGGTGAGGAAGGAGATGAAGGCTTTCTTTTTAAATAAGATGAAAAGCTTATTAGTGAGTATGTTAAATTTTGCATGTGAGCTGAGGCAGGCAAGCTGAGCTTGCAGCAAGTGAGCTGCTCATGAGACAGATCCCATTGGCCTGAGTGGCTTCGGCACTTAGCAATCTATTTATTTAATTATTCACTTATTTATTCAGCCAGTATTGATGACATGTTCACTCCTACCAGATACAGAGCCTGGTGTATTGTAAGACCTCAATTATCATTTGTTTAACTGAAATAAACTAACTTTTGTAGATTCCCATGTAGTTGTCATTGCATGAAGAATGTCTAACTGGTAGACTTTTTTCTTTTTCTTTTTTTTTTTTGGAACTGGGGATTGAACTCAGGCTCTTTCACTTGCCAGGGAAGTGCTTATTCTACTGAGCCATCTCCCCGGCCCTAACTGGTAGACTTTGGTAAGACTGTTAGTGTGAGAGTCAGGACCGAGAGATGGACACTTACCAATACATCAGTGCTCTGTGGAAGAGGGGAATTAGTGAGGATACCCGATCTTGGGGTGTCCACTCTGCCTCTGCTGTGCTCGTTAGCCAAGGGGGCATTAACACTGAAACATGGAGGTCTTCTGCGTGAAGGCATTTTCCAAAAGTAGGAGAGGGACAGAATCTGCAAGTTGGCTGAGCTGCTGCAGTGAGTACACCTAAGTCAACAGCAGGTACTTTAGTAGATTAGCTGTATTCACAGCTCTTTTTTAAATTTTATATTGTCTCTGTACTTTTATAACTTCTTTATATTTTCTTTGTACTTTCAAGTTTGATTTTTTTCATTAGGTGTTTTTTTTTTTTTAATTTTAATCTGACTTCTTTAGGTAAGTGAAGAAAAACAAAGCTAACTTTGGATTCTGCTTTCTTTCCTGGGCTCAATTTTTATGTGGAGAGTAACTTGTGATGGGAGCTAACCATGGTGGTGCCAGGTCCTAAAAGAGGAGGCGTGAGGGAGAGCTGAAACTCAGAGGTAAAGGCCCATCTGCTTCCTTTTCCTAGAGCCTGTGCTTGGTACAGTAGTGCTGTGCAGCAGAACAGATGAATGTGGATGGCAGTCAGAAAGCTGGATTGGAAGAGTCCAGGTGAGGTAAGTATTGCAAATTATTTGTTCTCTTTAGGCTATTTCCTTGTTTATAATGGAGATAATAATCATATTTGCTTCACTTTGTAATGCACTAAATGCTTGGCCTGATTAGCATGCTCTTCTCTAACCCCCTAGAAGGTTTTATGGACACAGAAATGGTTTTGGCCCAGTTTCCTTAGGAGTCCTGCACACAGGGCACCTGGCTACCTTGGAAATAATGCCAAAGCGAAGGCGAAGGTGAAGGCGAAGGAAGAGGGATTGTAAGAAATGCCTGGGCATGAAGAAAAAGCATGATGGGAGTACACTCCTGAGAATCAGTGCGGGAAGAGGTCTCATGAAGAAGGTGGTGCCAGGGTGGGGCACTGAGGAGAAGCAGTGAATGGGGACTGCAGTGATAGAGCTGGGACAATCAGGAGTATTCGGTGCTTGCAGCAGCTCTGTTGCCATCACATACTGGCAGAAATGCCCCAGCAGTCGATGGAGGATTCAAGAAATGGAAGGATGTGATGACTGCCGGTGAGTTGCAGCTGGTCTTTTTAAAGCTTAGCAAAGTACAAGAGCACAGTGACATTTTGTCTTGATGACCAAAAGTGTTCAGCAGAAGAGCTGGCACTTTTTCTTTAACCAAGGAAGGAAGATTCTAGAAAGAGATGGAAGATGTGAGGAGAGGCAGTGAGCCTTAACCTGCCTACTTGAGGAGGAAGCATCAACCGTGAAGGACATTTCTTGTTGAATGTGAGTAAAGGGGGAAAGTGATGTCGAAGCAGGCAAATTTGAGACTTAAGGAAGGATTTTTGAGGCAGCTTAAATTGAAATCATCTGTCATCTCGGTGAAGCAAGTGCCAAGATCATCTGCCTGTGGCTTGGTGAGGGCTGGGGAACAGTGAAAAGGCATTGAAAGAACAAAAAGGGGAAACTAGACGTCAGTAGAGATGACCAGTAGGATTGCTGAATGGACTGAGGTGAGGTGGAATTAGATGGCAGGGACATGCCACAGATTGAGTCTGTTCTGTTTATGATTTGTCCTTCTGCATAGTGTCCAGTGCTCAGAATGGGGGTCAAAAGTGAAATGTCTGACTGGAACAACGTGAGATTAAGAACTGGGATCTGGGTGTGGGGGTACATGGCTGTCATCCCAGCAGCTCCTGAGGCTGAGGCAGGAGGACTGAAAATTGATGGCCAGCTTGGGCAATTTAATTAAACCCTGTCCTGAAATAGAAATTAAAAAAAGGATCTGGGGAGGTAGCTCAGCAGTTGAGAATTCCTGAGTCCAATCTTCAGTGCTACCAAACCAAACTGAACTGAAACAAATTGACCTGAACCAAATCAAGCCCTGAAAAACTGGAAGGGGGGCTGTGTAGCTAGGCAATTTGGTTGCAGAAAACTGGGATCCTGATCAAAGTATGGTAGAGGAAGTAACTGAGAACAGTAAGAATTCTGTGAGAAAGTATAAACGTGAAGGAATAGAAAGCCTCAGGGAGCAGGACCAGATCAGCAACAATGACAGACCCAAGAGCTGGAGGGAGGGTGAGAGAAGGGAGGTGAAGGAGACATAAAAAGAACTGAGATGGGTCATGTAGGTGTTCCAGTTCCCCATGATGAATGGAATTGTTTTGTACTCATAAAATTTTTTAAAAAAGAAAACTAAAAAAAAAAAAAAAAAATACAGTGGGATGGTGAGGGAGGGGGGAAGTTAGGTGTGTTTACCTGATGTGTGTGTGTGTGTGTGTGTGTGTGTGTGTGTGTGTGTGTGTGTGTGTTTCCCTCAGAAATATAGTGAAAGTAATAAAATCAGATGTGTTTGTGGATGAGGTGCATAAACAGCACCTCTCTATGCTTTCGGGCACGTGGGGTCCTTTGCTATTTCTGAGCGCCGAGAACTCACATTTGGGGTGAATCCAGCTGAAGAAGGCGTTTCTCCGAGATCCACAAGAAGAGCAAGAGGCACCATCCCTTTCGCGTTCTTTGAAGTTAATCTTCGGAAAGAGTCTCAGCCTGAATTTTTCCTGAAGTTCTTTTTCAGAGAGCCTCTACGCTATAGGGAGGGCGAAGGTAGGACGTTTCTGTTTCCTCTTCCCTCGGTTGTGAAGAGAGGCAAAGAGGAGCCTTGAAGGGCACCCGCGGGGTTGCGCTGCTCAGTCGGACACCGCGCCTCTGTCAGCTTGGGGAGGTCTCCTTGGCTACCGTGAATTCTAATAAATGTGGCGTTGTCCAGTCCCTCTTCTGCCAGCGTCTAAAGAGGTGGCTTGGAAAATGAGCCCCTTTAAAACTTGTGAGCAATAGTGGGACGAATAATGGGGTGTACGCTCCATTGCCCCTGCATATCCTGTCTGTATCAAAAACCTACTACATAAAAGCGGTGTTCTGCAGGTGGAGGAAACAGGTTCTGTCCAGCGACCATTAGGTGGTGCTGACATCCAACATTCCGTCCTGTTAGGCCGCTTGGCTGGATTCTGCCGCCTTCACCGAGGGGACAATGAGACTATTACACGATTGTTTCTCAAAATGTGGAAGTGGACGAAACTTTGCTTTCACTTCTGTGGAGCTTTTGTGATTTTTTTCCTTTCTCAAGAGCAGTCAATGACGGCTGCAAGGAGGCAGCTGATGGAGAAGTGGCCGTGGGAGTTGGAACAGCTCCTCAGGAATTCCAGGAGAATTCCCATATGCCAGAGTTGCTGGAATACCGCAGGTAAACCTTCAAAAGTCGTTGCATGGGATACGTGAAATCCCATGTGTAGAGAAAGTTAATTAATTCGACATTGGCATGTGAGGATGTACACATTGTGTCAAGGCTGCTTAATGAGGTAGAGTCACTGCCTCCCTGAGAGGGTCTATGTGGCAACTGATAAATACGACACCCAATCCTGCTCTTCTACCCACCCATATGACTGTTTATTACACAATTTTCCTTACTGCAAAAAAAAAAAAAAAAAAAATTGAAAAGCAACAAGAAACGTTTATGAATATATCCTCAAACACTTGTTGTGTGCAGATGATGACGTTGCTAAAGAATTTGTTCTCCATGACATATTCTTACATATAAGACTTTGCTTTTCAAAGCATTTATTTATTTTTCATTGACAAATGAAAATTGTACACATACCTATCTATTGTGCAGACCATGAGTTTTGAAATAAGTATGTATTTGTGGAATGGTTCTATGAACAAATGCCACCTCCCATAATTATGTTTTTGTGGGCCGGCCAAATAGCTCAGCGGATGAAAGTGCCTGCAAGCAGGCTCAGGGCCCTGAAGTCCAATTCCCCCTGCCTGCCTGGCCGGCCCCGCCCCCGGGCATGCTGAGACCGGCAATTGAGACTGGGCGTGGTGGTGCTCACCTGTAATCCCAGCTTTTGGGAGGCATAACCATGTGGATCACTACAAGTCTGATGTAGTAGTGAGACCCTGAACACCCTCTAGACCTTTCCCTAAAATACAATTTTTTATTTTTTTTGAGGACACTTAAAATTTGCTCTTAGCAGCTCTTAACAGCACATTGTTAGCAGCTACAACACCATGTTACTAGTGAGCCTTATGAGCTCGTTCCTCTACCTGGAAGTGGCCACAGAGGGACTGAAGGGCTGGGCTTGCTCTTTTGCAAAAACTCGGTCACGACAGAGAAACAGTCATGCGCTGTCCCCACCGCTGTGGAAGAGAGCATGCCCTTGTGATCTTTTCCCAGGCGCTATATCTTAAAGGCCCCACACCACCCAACTCCACCCACAGAGGAGCAAAATTCCAACAACATCAAACCGTCTCTAGACTGTGGTAGAGCAAACAAACCAACTTCTCCTTTAATGAGTGCATTGACCAGGTGGTACACGGTTAACCTTTTCTAGTCACTCTAAAAGTAAAAATAGTAAGCTGTGGCTCTGTTGTGTTGTTTAGTCATCACAGGTATCTGCTTGGGGCTGGATTTGTGGAAATCAGTGTGGGCGGCTGTGCCTTGTGCGCTATCACAGCGACGCAGCTTCTGCCTCGCTATCCAGATAGTGTCGATCACCACCCAGTCTGATCTTTTGTATAGAAGCAGCTTTGGGGAGTGAAGATAGAGGGTGAAACATGTTGTTATATTTTATTTCCCAGGGTCTGAGAGGCGATTACACTGAAGGAGCCATCAGTGCTCCTGGTCCTCGCCTTCGTCATCCGCCAAGAGGGAGCCTCCCCGGTGCAGGACCATATGCTCTGCCACTCTTCATATTGCGAGCGTTCATCTGGGAGTACTTTTTCCTCCGTCTCTCAACTTTCTTCATGGCTCTGAGATTAAAAGACCATATTCCATTGTATTTTTATTGCCTCTTTTGGGGAGGCACAAAAGCTGTCACTCTTCGTAGGGATGTGTGCGCCGTCTGACCTAGAAACAAATGCTAATGTCAGCCGATGGGAAAATCACAAGGAGGGACACACATGGCCTTTCTGTATCTTTTAGAGAGGATGCTCCTGGCAATAAAAGAGGAAGAATTATCTCAATATAACCTCAAGATGTCACCTTCTTAGGTAATACAATTCCTTTTCTTTGATAAAAATCAAACCCTTGGCTCTTTCTACAGACAAGTCAGAGAATCTTAATAGTTTGTAGCAACCTAAGATTTGGTTTGAAATGAGACCCATAATTGTCCTCGAGATCCTCAGCCCCGTGTGTGTGTGGGGTCAAGGCCTTGCCCTTGGGTGGGAGCTGCCGTGCCTGCTCCTCGCTGCCCCGAGGCAAGCAACGTCCTTATGGCTTTTGTTTTTTCAGGGAAGAAGAACTTCACAAACGGACAAAGCAATCCGAGATGAGTACTTTTCTAACTTTTCCTGCCTAGGTTCTTCCTCCATCTTTTCTCAGTCATCTGGTTCCCTTAAAACGAGAGCGTTCTTCCCCGTGACCTGCCTGGAGCCTCTTCCCAGCGCCTTTGCTGTGTCTGCTATAGAAATAGCAGAGCTTCTGCTCTTCTATTCATGTTAATGGTTTTTAAGAATATTTAATGGCATTTCATAATTTCAGTAACAAACACAAATGACTGAGGAGCAGAGCTGCCCACTCGTGCCAAGAATATGGTTCAGGGGCCGGGCATTACTGTTTGGATGCACTCAGGGAGGCCTGCTTGCCAGTTGTAAGAATTTGGCATTGTACAGACACTAAATAGTATGCTTTATAGGATTTCTGGGAGCCTCGGTTAATTTAGCTTATATGTACAGAGGCTGCTTAAAGAGAGTATTTGAGTTGTTTTCACCAAGTATGTAAGCCCTTGCAGGTCAATGAGCAACTCTTATTTTATTTAATTTATTGTACCAACATATAGAAAGGCAGCCCTCAAACCTGGGTATAGTGGCACAGATGTATAATCCTAGCTATTTGAGAGGCTGAAGCAGGAGGATTGCAAGTTTGAGACCAGTGTGGATAACTTAATGAGACCTTGGCTCAGGATAGGATAGGATAGAATAGGATAGGATAGGATAGGATAGGATAGGGTAGGGTAGGGTAGGGTAGGGTAGGATAGGATAGGATAGGTTAAAAGAGTTACAGCTTAGTGACAAAGCATTTGCCTAGCAAATTCAAGGTCCTGGATTCAACCCAAAGTAACACACACACACACACACACACACACACACACACACACACACGTGCACACAAACAGTAGTTTAACGTTCCAATGTATTCTTCTCATTATTTTGTTATTGAGACAGATTCTTGCTAGGTAGCCCAGTCTGGCCTGGAACTCATGATATTTCTGCCCTAGCCTGCTAAGTGCTACCTGCACCACCATCCCTAACTTACAATTTCTTAAAATCTAGTCTTGTCTTTGGAATACAGCGAACCTTTATTCAGGCAATAGAAAAGTGGAAATTAATGAAGCCTGCTTATTAAAACACACTTGAGTGTTTAGTATCTCAAATTATATAGCTCTTTCAAGTGTTTTCCTTTTTTTTCTTTCCCCAAAAGAGGTATGCATATGAACAGTGGGAAATATCTGCATTCAGCAATAATAGTAAAAAAAAGCCTTCAGTGTGATTTAATGTTGGCAATCAATACTGCATGTCCCTGATTGAATTGAAAGGTAGAGATGAAGGCTTTTATTGCTCCAGGTGGACTGAAAATGTTGGTGCCTGCAATCCGGCAGTCAGTCACAGAATATCCAGTCACTATGTGTTTTCATTGCTTCTAATATTTTGCGGCTCTAGGCTACAGCCTGTCCTGCCTAATGACAGGGCCAACCTTGACTGGGAGCCCTCTGAACCTTCCCCAGGGCCCTTCTGGGCTTGCCCACCCCTTGACATCAGCCTTCAGAGTATATGAAGTAGAAATCATAATGAAAGAGTAGAGGGCTCAGATTGCACTGTGCGCCCACCTGGCTGAACTCCTAATGTTTCATGATTATATTTGATTTTTAAGCTATCTTGAACTCCATCTGCAACTCTGCTCTCTTTTTATCTTTTCTTGGCATTGCAACCTTTAGTACAAAGCTTATTTCAAGGGAAAAACCTCTTAGAATTCAAATCACTTACTCTTGCTCCATGCTAGTCTGTTTGTTTGGGATCCCAGCTTGCAAGATGTCCTTTGAATGATTGCTTTAAGTGAAATCAAAGTGTTTCAGGGCCTGAAAACTTTGATAACTGAATGTGTGTTTTATCCTACTTTAGGGATTCCTTTTGCAACTTGGTTGGATAAAGAGAAAAATGGAATAATGAGAGATGAAGAAGGCCGAGGTCTTTGTTCTACACTGTTTGCAGAATTCTAAATTAGCACCAGGAAGGGGCTCAGTGGATGTGGAAATTTGTAAGACCTGAGAAGTTACCTGAAGCCATTTTTGTGGCTCAAGAATGTTTCCCAAAAGCGATGATGGCTATTCCTTGATTTGGGAGTCAGATGCCTTGGGCTGCAGCAAGTGAGATTGGCTTCTGGTCCTTAGAGAGTTTGTGAACTGCTTTTAGGGAAATTTTCAAAGTGATGGCACCATTTTGGAGATTTCCAAGGTGTATTGCAGGGCAGAAAGAAGGCTCTGTCATTCCCACTGGCTGTCCTGCTGGGCGTGCATCCTCCTCCGTCCACCTGCAGACCTTTGGAGGGCCTAAGGGAAGCTACTCCTCTTGGTTAAGGAAGGAAATTTTGGCACAAAAGTATAGTAGATTCTGCTATTGTTTTCTTTCTTGTAGGGTGTTTATAATAGCAAAAGACACCAGGTATTTATTTGTCACCTGTAGTGCAACACTAGACACTTAATGGACCAGTCGGGACTCATACATACTTGCATCTTATTCTCCCAGTATTTTTAAGAATTTCATAATCCTTGTTCTAAGAAGAAAAAAAATGAGGTTGAAAAAGATACAATTTTTACAGTTAGTAATTAGTGAAGAGGAGATTTAAGAATAGTCCCATCTGGCTTCCCAAACTGGTTACACTTAGGAGAAACTTGTGAGGGTCTTAGTGTATCATATGGAGAAACTTTTGGTATTACTTGCTTTGAATTAGACCAGATTGAACCTTTTCATTTCCTGGGAAGGAGAGCAACATGGCAAGGCAGGCACTAAATGGAGTTATTGCATTATTATTAGATCTCCTTGCGTGCTGCTAAATAGATATCATACGACTGGAAAAGAAGAAAAACCAGTAGCTATTGTCTCACATGTGGAGACAAAGGAAGGAGACTGGAGAATGGTCGACACCAGTGGGGGTGCCCTAGTGGCACACAAGCTGTGGCAGGCATGCAGAGCCCTCTCTGTCAGTACACAAACCACGTTGCCCCAATATTGCCCCAACAGCCAAGCATCAGGTTAACAGTGCACATGGGCAGTTTGGGCCCTTTGTGATTAATACGTGGGGCTTGGGCTGCAGTTCGGACACTAGGTCTCTAAAGGTTTTGGCATCACAGGTCTACAACTAGTAAGAAGTGTCAGCCTTGCTGCCTGCCCACCTGGCAGCCCACATGCCAGCCTAAGGGATGTTTGGAGAAGCTGCATACTTGTGAGGTTGTCCTCTGGTCACTTTGGAGGTGGCTGGCAGGTGCTGGTATTGACTTTCATAGCAGTCTTCAAGCCCACTTTCAGACAGGCTATCTCAGCCTGAGAACAATTTTCTTCACAAGTGTTTGCCAAGATACAGAATAACACGAGGAATGGTTTCACATATCATTGCACAACATTGTGACAAATGTTTTTAAACAAGAAGCCCACCCCAAAGATATAATTGCCAAGCTTCAAAGCAAGCCAGATGGATTTTCTGACCTCTTTCTGCACCAGCCTCTCCTTTATGTTCTTGGGAAATCATTGGAGATATTTTTATATCCATTCGCATTGCAATCTCGGGACTCGGACAGTTTCTATATTGTGCCTTAAAGAGCTATGTGTGCCATTATGGAACGTGAGCTGCTTGGGACAGCTACAAAGATGGATTCGGACAGCCAAGCTCATCACGTTTCCATCGCATTGTGCACGGTCCTCTCCGTGCAGCTGGCCTCAGTTCTGTCTACAGAAGACGTCAAGCAGCTGTTTCTCAGAGCCAGCACTGAAAGGCAGGTACCCCACCCCATCCCCCTGGCACGTCCTCTCCAGCTCTGGCAGACGCCACTGTATCCTTATCGCCTACTCGGTTGTGGATAATAATAAAAGATTGCTGCTCATCCCAGTCGTCTTTAGGATACAATACACAAGCTCACTCTCAAAAGTTCTGGGGACGTACCATTTCATTGTAGAAGATTTTCTACATCCTTCACCCCCTTTCATTTTCACTGTTTCCATGACAACGCCGTGCTCTAATGACACCTCCAGGATTATTACTGTCATCACAGTTACTTCTTCTGACTATTATTGTTGCTTATTGTCATCAACTTAATTTTGACTGCCGGTTAGTCATATCCCAAACACCTGGCCTCTGGGGAATGTCTTCTCAAAACAGTAGAAAAGTTAACAAAAATTTAGAGTGTAATTCCCAAGAGATTACCAGTGGTGCAATTATCCTACATCAGGATGTTTATTCCCACCCCGGTGTAAAAAAAAAAAACAAACTCTCTCCATCAAGTCATTGTAATCTTTCCAGAGTATATGTGTGTTGGTGGAGAGAGGAGGAAATTACATACCCAAGCCTTTCTAATGTTGCTAATGAAAATTTTCACAAAATGTTGGAAATTTTTTGTTAAAAATTGATTTATAGTCAAATGTTGTCTACTGATTTTATCCCAGCTGCTGCTTGGCCCTTGAGCCTCCTTAAGGATGACGTAAGGGGAAACTATTTTCTGTAAGGGGATGTGGAGTCACATGTTTCCTTTGAGGAGGCTGATTACCTTTCTGATCTGCTAACCTTGGGTTGAAGCACAGCCTCCCAAGTCCCAGAAGGCTGGTGCCTTCAGCTGAATCTTGGCAAGTGCTCACAGCAGAGCTTTTTCCTGGTGCTTTATTCTCCCTTGGCTTCTGTGCTGAAACTGTCATTCCTGTTGGATTTAGTGAAGCCCTAAATTCAGAATTTCGCTTCTTCAACAGTGTGAAGAAGAAACTCATACATGAAGCTAACATAGCCTTTCACTACCCCTCCCTCCCTTCTATCATTCTCTCCTTCCCTCCCTCCTTTTCCCTCCATCCCCTTCTCACTTCTTTCCTTTCTTCCTTCTTTCCTTTCCTCCTCATCTCTCCATTACTCTTGCAAGAGGTTTGGAGGACTTGTTGGGTAGTGGGAGGGCCCCATGGTGGGAAATTGCCTTTCACCAACTATCTCCTATCTTTGTTTTCTCCCTCCTTTCTTTCTTCCTGTCTTTCTGTCTTTCAGTTTCTTCTCTTGACATATTTAAAGATCTCTTCTTTTTATTTAGGGCAGCAAGCCTTGAAAGGAATTCAACTTTCTCCATGTGCTTTCAGTTTGCATTTAAATATGTTTGTAGCACCTGGAAACCAAGTGGGTAAACCCTTTCTCAAAGGGTATAGAGACAAACCTAAAGCTAATTTACTTTTTTGGTGTCAGCAGATCTGGCTTGCATTCTTTGCCCAAAGATCTGCCTTCTGGACTTCCAGTCTGGGAATGCAGTCCAACCTGGGACAAGCATATGCAAATCAGGGGCTCCTGTGGAAGAGATGGGCTGGAGTGGGGACAGTGACATGTTCAGAAACACTCATCCAAAGGGAGCAAAACTACTTAATACTACTAAGGAGTTGTCAGTCAGCATGGTGGTCCAGGGTGCCCTTAAACCTGCTTAGGTTTAAGAACTTAGAAATTTGAATTTTTAATATATTTTCCCAGGTGTAAAGATTGGGGGCTGCTGTTTTCCAAATTAAACTCCACAAGGTGATATTTGTTGGTCAACAAACCATGTGGAAGACAGACCAAGTGGGCCTCTCTCTTGTGGCCCCTTCTGACCTGGACATTTGGCAGGGAGGTTCTTGTGCCTCTTCCCACCTCTACTTCATGCCTGTGTCTTCACTCCACCCAAGATAGGTTGGATCTCTGCACTAGGAGAAGCTTGCAGAGGTCATGGGCTCGAGGACCAGTCATCTCAGTGATTCTTGCTCAGCAGGAATTAGGGTTTGAGGGTAAACTGGAAGGCAAACATCATCCCCTGCCTTCGTGGTGATTTAATTTAATGATGATTTAAGAAACAGAGAACTTCTTGCTCATCTGTGGAGCCACCGAAGATTTTATGAGACTGTAGCAATCAGTAGCAGAGGCTTTGGAAATCACTATTTGGGTTAGATTATAGCTGTTTCATTTTGGCTGTGACCGTGGGCAATGTATCTCTCCATGTGTTTCTTTTCTAACCTGAAAGGGAGGGATGATAATCCATTTTGCAATACTGTTATTGAGGGTTCAACTGTTGATACATAGAAAGAATTTAAGAGAGTTCCTGGCACATAAGAGACACTCAATCTACGTTAGCTCTATGGACCCACATGATAGTTGTTTCTGAATTTTAGGATTAGAAAGCTGATATTTTTCTTTTACAATGTAATATATGTAATAGAGAATATTAAAGAAATTTTAGAGCTAAATTTATGGGTATTTGGTGTTGCAGGAGATCAAACCTAAGGCCTCATGCATACACATTCACTGAGCCATATTCCTATCCCTAAGCTTAGCTTTAAGGGCAGCAGATAGCTCCTCTCTGACTGCTATGTGCAATCATTATTTTTCTGTAGCTTTTCTTATTTCTTATATTTGTGTACTTAGATACCTCTTTAAAAATTTGAAACCTCAAATCGTTTTAGGAAGCAGGTAAAGAACATATGATAAACTCATGAAGTTTGTGCTAAAAGATTGGAAACAAAACACAGTTGAAGTGATTTTACATCAGTAAATTTTATGTTAACCCAAATTGCCCTTATGATCCTCTATAGACTTATAGATTCTTTTTGAATGAATAAAAGAAAATTCAGTATTACTGTGGAAGAATTCAATGAAAAAGTTCAAACATAATATGCTACAAATGCTTATAACTAGAAACTGCAAAATTATTGCTAGGAAATTTTGAGAAGTTCAAATTCTTTTTTATTATTCGTATATAGGACTGCTGAATTTTAGAATAGGAGTAAAATTTACTTTGCATGCTACACTTGGCTTGAAAAGTACAAAAATCCCTACCCAATTTAATTTCATGTTAATTTAGTTAAAATTTCTCCTTAGAAATGAGGGGAAACTCTTGTGTTTTCAGAGAATTGTTAAGACATCTTGACTGGAGGCTTGATTTAACTTTCTATTTAGTACAATGCCTGGACCATAACAAACAAAAGGCTATAGATTTCATATTAACACTTAACAAAAAAGAAATTTTAAAGACTTTTATTGGTAATTTAACTGAAGACTTAGGATTTCTGTTCATTTTGTTTAATTTTTTCCTATGCAAAAAAGCTAAAACTCATATTTCTATTGAGTAAAGAGAGGAGAAATAATTAATCATTTTTTTGCAGAAAACTGGGAACAACCAGTTCATCCTTTCAGTCAATAGTCAGTCCATCCATCCATCCATCCATCCATCCATCCATCCATCCAGAGTTCTAGCTGTGTTATGCATTTTAGAGCCACCCCATGACTCCCTATCCTCAACAAGTTTTACAAAGCAGCTGGTAGAAACTGAAGTAAGTGAATATAGTTTTCAAAATGAACAGTTTCTGCCTTTGTTTTGATTAAAACATTGACAGACTAGACAAAGAAAATCAAAGGCAATGTGAAGCAAGTTCTCCCTGACATAGAATTTATGAAGCAATATACTAGAACAACTTCCTTTCCTTTTGGTCTTTTTATCTGTGTGAAGGCTGTACAAGTCGATTGGTCAGGAAAAGCATCTCCTTGTAGGAAATGATGTTGTAGGCCCCTAATTTTTATCCTAAGGACTAGAGTAGGAAGTGTATCACATGCCTCACAGCCAGCCATTGATATATCACTTGGAGGATGTGCTATGCCTTTTGGGTGTGGGAGTCACCTCAGACTGGCATTGAACTCTTTTTGGAGGGTGTCAGAAAGGGTGATGAGCTGCTTTGATGCTAACTCGGGATCTTGCCAGCTGTGGGCCTTGAGTTTGTCAGCACAGAGGAAGAGTGTTTCTCCTGGGTGAAAGGGTGAGCTGCAACCACAGTGAAGTCTTCCATGACAAGGGATGATGGGAGGCCTGGAGGACCAGTGCAATCCCTTCAGGCACTGGGGAGGGGTGGTGAGAAGAATCCCCAAGAATGAGAATTGCAAAGAGTTAAAAATTGAAAACAGAGTTGGTGAGATAGCTCATCAGACTAAACTCCTGCTTAGGTAAGTGCAGGGATGGGGTTTGATCCCTGATACCACATGCCCTACCGGCCCTGCCCCTGGGCTCACTGAGCCTGCCACTGAGTCTGGGCGTGGGTGGCGCACACCTGCAATCCCAGAGCCGGAGTGGCTAAAAATAGGAGGATCACTCTGAGTCTGAGCTGCATAGTGAGACCCTGTACCAAATGCATAAATGAAAAAGAAAGAAAGAAAGAAAGAAAACAAAAACAACCTGGGAAGGAAAAAGGTCAGCTGCAATGATTTGCTAAACTGACAGAATCCAAAGATACTTACTTATTAATTAGGGACATTTTAGTGAAACTTGACAATTTATTTGATTTTTTTTATGCTCTGCCTACAGCTGAGTGGGCCTTGTCAAGAACAAAAGGAAGAGAAAGAGAGAGGGAGGAGGGGGAGGGGAGGGAAGGAGAGAGCGAGAGTATGTTGGTTTTGGAAGTCATGCAGCTGCCTAGCATGGGTGATGCAAAGTAGAAAAGAAGAAGCTTTAATTTTAAAGAAACACTGAGGAGCCTTTAAAAAGATACTTTGGATAGAAAATTTTCTAATTGGTGAATCTGGTTTCATGATTAATGTCACCATAGGATTGTTTTTTTCACATGAAAATCATGGATTTTTGCCAAATTTATTTGGAGGTTCAGGGGAAGATTGTTTTCACCAAATGAAAACCTAGAGGGCCAGAACTAGGCCAAGATAGACTTGTGGCTTGCTCTAACATCCACACTCACACATCTGGTGGGAGCAATGGAGTAGACACATAAGAGAGATGCCTAACCTAGGCCCCAGTAGGTGCTGGAGAGGTAACACAAAGTCAGAAGAGATTAGAGGATTTCTGCCCAAAGATGGTAGACGGAATACTTTCACTTTCTCCTGAAATCGTCACAGAGCAACTATTACACACTGTATTTTAAACAGTTCATGTCCCAAAGTATGAAGACAGCAGAAAAGGAGGCAATTACTATCATGTTTTGCAATCTGGAAAGCTGGATGAGTTGTAGAGGACCAAGGAGAACTCAAGGCTATGACAAAGCCAGGATTGGTGGACTCCAACTCAACTTCAGAGATGGAGAATGTGTGGTTCTTTGAGAAGTGGGGTGGGTATAAAGACCAAAAAGAGGAGGGGGTGGTTGAAAGTTAGTTTTTTTTTTCTTCCATAATTTTATTGAGAAACAAATAGCAATGAGACAGTTTCAAACCAAATTGGTAGGACAGTTTCAATAGTTAACACATTGCATACATTCTTCCTAGTGGTTAATTGCTGTACAAGATGTGGACATGATATCCTATTTACAAACACCATTAGAACAAATCCCTCTATTCATCAAGAGAATGCAACCATATATCCATCCCAACCACCTTCAATACACAGATACAAAATGGACATTGTTCTCATATGTTCTGAATCTTAATTGATCTTGGAAGGTTAGGGCCAAAATGTTGGCTTTCCTTACCGCACTCCTGAAAGTTAGTTTTTGAAAGAAATTTCTGGATCATCTTGCCAGCTGCATATAACCAGGCAATAGATCCTTCTAGTCATGGCAAAGGAAGGATAACTTATTTTTTTTTCTAGAGAGACAAGTTTTTCTCTTTTGAGGATGGCAGTGTCATAGTGAAACAGGTTGAGCGTCCAAGGCATGATTGCAAAATATGATGACTATTTACATTTAATAAAAATTAATATAGAAAAAGACACATTGTTACTGATTCTCCTTGTCTTACTTTTTTCTCATTGCTGAGCCAGAATATCTGACACCCAAAATTAAGGAAGGAAGGGCTCATTTAGCTCACATATTGTAGAGACTTCTGTCCATAACCAGCTGGCTCCAAAGCAGGGTGGTGTGGTGAGGGGCAACAGTTCTAGGGGGCAGAAGACAGAAAGAGCATCATGAGCAAAAGGAGAGAGAGAAAAACTTGTTTTCCTCCTTTATGTTGTAAGCACACCACCTGCCCTCTGGTGGGTGTAGAACTCATGCCATCTCCCCGCCTCCTTTTGCACAGGATCAGTATGTGCACAAAGTGAGGACCCTGGCTCCCTGCTGAGTTGCTTAGTTAAAGTTTTGAACTTCTCAACTTAACATAAAAAATCAACCATTACAACATCTGGTGCATAAACAACCTCCCTAGGGCGTGTCCTCTACACTGTAGGATGTAAAAGTGTGGAGTTACCTAGTCAAGCTTCTCAACTTCTCAAGTTGACACAATGTGTTAACCATTACACCCCTCAGAATATTTTCTCTAGTTTGTTTAAGTACAGTTATCACTCTTGCCATTTTCTGAAGCATTTCTAGGAGTCTTCTTTTGTGAATATTTTTAGTTGTGCTGTTTCATTCCCTGGATGTCTTGAATTGAATAGAAGCATTTGCCATTCATGATAATTTTGAGTTTGTGGAAGAGCCAGAAGTCATACAGTGGCAGATTCAGTGAATGAGGAGGCTTGGGACACACTGATGATTGTATGCACCTATTTTTCCACTGGATGGAACTTGGCAGCAGCATTTGCCATATTTTTTATTGCATCTTGTAAAGACACCCATGAAAGAATACTTGCAGAACTGCTTCAGAAAGAGGCAAGTATGATAGAACGTGTGTGTGTGTGTGTGTGTGTGTGTGTGTGTGTCTGTGTGTGTGTCTGTGTGTGAAGTGAAGGGAAGTACTCTGAGAGGGGTCAATGAGAACGTATAATATTTTTTCATTTATCCATTCATTATGTTTTTTTCCCACCCTTTGCATACCGTAATGCATGTTGAGGTCATTCCTGAGCATTGCACTCAGTGGCTTGCAAGGGAAGCAATTTAATATAGGATACATAATTTACAGGGTTATTTTATAGTACTTACCCAAAGAGTGAAGCTTAAAAGAATGCAGGAAATATGTCCACACACTAAAGACCACAGAATCAAGGTGAGGATCTGGATTTTACAGAAATATCCTGCGTAGGAGCTGAAGTCCTTGAGCTCATGACACTGGTCCCACAAGTTCAGATGAAGGCCAAGATCCTCCAACAATGTCTCATGTATACAGCTGTTCCATGGATTTGCTCTGGGAAGGCCCAAAGTTCAGAGATGGAAGCTAGAAAGGGATGAAAGATCTGTATCTGCGGGCTGCGGGAGCTTCCCTGGAGCCAGGAAGCAACGTTCAGGGTAAGAACCAGAGCTTCTTGGAAAGGTACCACAGCCATCCTCAGCACCAGCAAGGTCCTGAGCTCCTGTGATGATGAGGACAGCCAAGGTCTTATTAGGAAAGTGAGTGTGACGAGCTCCTCCAAGAGAACAAAGAGCCCCAAGAGAACCAACAGCTCCCAGCAGCTTCTCTTCTTTTTCTTTTTCTCTTTCTTTCTTTCTTTCTTTCTTTCTTTCTTTCTTTCTTTCTTTCTTTCTTTCTTTCTTTCTTCCTTCCTTCCTTCCTTCCTTCCTTTCTTTCTTTCTTTCTTTCTTTCTTTCTTTCTTTCTTTCTTTTTTCTTTTTTTTTTTTGGCAGAACCGGGGATTGAACTCAGATCCTTGCATTTGCCAGTCAAGCGCTTATCCTACTGAGCCATCTCCCCAGCCCCTTCTCTTCTTTTTCTATATTTTTTCTTTTGTTGGTAACAATCCCCCTGATGGCCTTTCATACCCAGCACCACACTGATTCAGTTCAGCTGTCAGTACACCACAATGAGTCTTAGCTCCAGCATCATAAGGTCCCACAGCCAAGCCTTTAGGGGGACAGAGGAGCTTTTTATGGGACATCTGACCAGCCCAGGTGCATGAATCTGAAAACAGTGACAGCAGGGCTTCCCTCTCTTGATGTCTGGGGAAACTGCCCAGGCTGATCGCTCTGTGGTGAAGTTTGCAGTGCAGAACCCTCAAGTTGTATTTGGAAGATTTGGTGTCTTCACAATGTGACCAGATAGCTAAGAATAATGGCATCTGAGATCAGCATTAATGGTGTATGGGAGTTTAAGGAACACTAGGAGGTCAGAAAAGAGACGAGACACAATGGACACAATGAGGCAGGGTGTAAAGCACAAGTCAAGCAAATGTCTCAGAATTGGAAGATTTGTGCTCTGGGTTACAGAATTTACAAGTAAATAGAAAAATGAAACGCAAGAGGATGAAAATAGGATCAAGACATATTATTTTGAAATTCTAATTTATTTGTGAAAAAATAGAAATACCTTTTTCTCACAAGAAGGAGTGTGAGGGCAGACAGGAGAGTCAAACAGAGACAGAGGAGAAAGAGGACAAGGAGAGCAGGAAGAAAAAGAGAAGGCAGAGGAAAAAGGAGAAGAAGGAGGAGTACGAGGAAGATCAGAAAAAGAAACTGACATAGGACTTTTCTTTAGCTATAAGCCAGAAGTCCAAAATTCTTGTGCTCAGAAAAAAACTAGAAATAATATGCACAAAAAAGAAATATAAAATGAAAAGGAAAAAGAATATAAGAAGCACAGGAGACAGGAAAAGGGGTCCCCAACCTGATAGTGAAGGGGGTCATAGGATGAGAGAGGTGGGCAGCTCTACTCCTTAATGTTGGAACAGGGAGAACTATGCCAAGTTTTCTTCAAATCCATGTGAATGATGTGACATAATTGTCACTTGGTCTAGATGTAGTAGGACAGCATGTATGTATGTATGAACATATGTATGTATGTATGTATGTATGTTTGCACTGGGGATTGTACCGAGGGCTTCACACATTATAGTCAAACTCTCCAGCACTGACCCACATCTTCAGCCCCTATGATTTTATTTTGAGAGATGATCATGCCCAGATTGACTTCAAATTTGTGAGCTCTTTTCCTGAGATTGTAGGCATGTACCACCACATGTGGCTCAAGATGAAAGTTAAATAGGTTACAAAGAATTTGAGAGTCAAATTGGTAAATACATAAAAATTTAGAAAATAAAACTCAAAATCTTTTCAAACTTCAGGGGAAGCAAAGGCTTTTGTAAAGAAAGCCAAGAATCAAGATGAAGGGGAAATTGCAGGATGTATGTGTACATCTGAGTTTTGGGACAAGCAAGAAAAGATAATAAATCTTCTTCAGTAATGTCAGGTTAAGAGATAAGTGTCTGAGACCAAGACCTAACAAAATTAGTAAGTGGCAGCACAGATCCATTATTAAGAAAGCTAGAGGTCATGACCAACATACCAAAGTGATTGCTCTTAAGGAGAAAGGGGGAAGTGGGTGGTGACTGCAGAGTGTTACTATCAGCAAAGTGAACTAAAGTATTAAAATGAATATTATATAAAACACAGTTTTGTGTGTGGTTCTGGGACTCAAACCCAGGGCCTTGCACATGATACACAGGTGTTTTACCACTGAGCTATGTTACAGCCCAATGCTTGCATTACTAAACAAGGTGGATACTGAGGGGAGGGCATGGTTGTCTGCTTAATAAAGCTTTGGGCAACAAAGCATAGGAATGTTAGGACTCTGAGCAGAAGAGAAAGTTGTGTGTGTGTGTGTGTGTGTGTGTGTGTGTGTGTGTGATAATAGCTCAACTGAGCAACTAAAGCAAGTTCCTGGTGAATTTGATCATCAGGGGTCTTGGGAGGAGCAAGGGGACAGCACAGAGAGATGAAGGTAGAGGATGGGCTGAGTGCCCAGGTCATGAATGGGCTTGAATTTCATCCCAAGATCAGTGGAAACCCAATGAAATAAGAGCAAGCTCTGTTGTAGCATAAGCCATAAGGAATTTTACTGTTTTATCCTAAACAAAATGTGTAGGGATGAGTGGCTGACTTAGCAGCTCATTGAATAAGAGATCAGGTTCATTTCTTCTTTCTGTTATGCTCTTCTGAGGGCCAGGTATGAATTAGAACAGCAGGGAAAGCCAGGCACAGCCTCCTCATGCAGCAGCATCCAGAGCATGGGCACATCTGCATGTCCCTATGTCAGCTTTTGCATCCACCCTTACCACAACAGAACTTGGTGTCCCAAAGCAACCTTTGCTTTCCCTGCTCGTGGTTCTGTAAATCAGAGTTTGGGTTGGCTCAGCTGGGCAGGCCTGCTGCTTGTTGTCATGGACTCACATGCTCACCAGCTCACCAACCTTTGTCAACTTGGGTCTTCTCTTGGCCTAGTTGCCCCACACGCCTGACTTCCAGGTCTGGGACTTGGTGGAGATCTTTGGGAAGCTGTTGTCTCTGAGTCATGTGGCCTCACTGCCCAGATAACTGGACTGGGTTTCTTAATACACAGCAGATTATAAAGGAGCTGAGGACCAAAACTACAAGAATTCTCAAGGCCTCACCTCAGACATCCCTCACCTCAGACATCCCTCAGCACCCACTCAGCCCTACCCTGTTGGTCAAAGAAAGTTGGCCAGCTCAGTGTGAGGGGCTATGTACACATTTCCACTCATGAGGGGAGGAAACAGGATGGTATAGCATTCCAAAGTTATACACAAACTAGGGAGGTCTAAATAATTTTAGTTACCTTTGTGACACATCTTTCACAAGGCCCTTTAAGAACGAGAAAGGTTTTCCCCAAATGACAGACAATGAATCATTCTCAGGTCTTTTCTCAAACTGCTATGGAGAGCAAGAGAATGGAAGTCAGACTTCTGGGACAGTGAGTTTTACAGGTGTAGGTTCAACCAACTGTGGGTTGAGAATATTGTTAAAAATTGCCTCTTGAGACCCAGTCTTAGCCCAGGCCCGGTGAGTGTATGGGAGAGCTTCCTCATGCCCTGCGCCAGCGGGACCTACTACTGGTCCCAGCCCAGGTGCAGCATGGGTGAGACCCTATTCCACCCCCTTGGGACGCCCCCCACCACTCCGCAGCACCTCCCCCACCCAGCCCGCCGAGTAAGAATTTCTGCCGCGTTCTGGGAACCCCCTGACCCAGTCCTAGCCCAGGCCCAGTGAGTGTGTGGGAGAGCTGCCTCTCCTCACTACTCCACCTTGGCCCCTCCAGGCTCAGCTCAGGCCTGGCAAACAGGCCTGGGGTGAAACCCTGCAGCGGCAATCCCTGCAGAGAGTGTAGAGGATAGAACCACCCAGGTAGTCCAGGAGCAGAA
>NW_004524579.1:1973235-2011201 GCF_000260255.1 Octodon degus
TATCATGTCTGCATCTTGTACAGCAATTAACCACTAGAAAGAATGTATGCAATGTGTTAATTATTGAAACTGTCCTACCAATTTGATTTGAAACTGTCTGATTGCTATTTGTTAATCAATAAAATTATGGGAAAAAAACAAAGAAGAAAAAAATTGCTTCTTTACTGAACATATGCAGCCTTTGTATGTTCTTGTTACCTAGAACTATGGAATAGCTATTTGCAAAGTATTTATATTATAGTTGGTATTAGAAATTATTTAAATTATATGGAAGATACGGGCAGGTTACATGAAAATATAATATCATTTTATGCGAGGAGATTGAGCATCTGAAGATTCTGGAATTTGCAGGGATCCTGGAGAAAATCCACAGAGGATACCAACCCCTGTCCTCTGACTGGGTGAGCCTCATGGGGGTTGATTCTCTTGGACTGAGTGCTCGTCCTTCTCTGAAGCAAAAACAAACACACACACACCCCAAAAACCTGCTGCCCCCCCTTTAGTCTTTGCTGTTTTTCACCACCATGAATGGCTCCCCTCTGCCATGTGTCACTCTGCCTTGGAGCCAGGTGAATATGGACTCAAACCTCCACTAACTGTGAGCTAAATAAACCTTTCCTGCCTTAATTCTGGGTGTTGGGTATTTGTCCCAGCAATGAGGAAAAAGTAACTAAGACATCCTCCCAAGTTCCTGTGTTGAAATCTTGTTTTTTGGGTGGTGGTGTTATTAGGAGGTAGAAGAAATTCTAAGAGGTAAAGCCTAGCTGGAGGAGATCACAGAATGATACGTATTGTCCAGTCTATCTCTCTCTCTCTCTATCTCTGTCTGTCTGTCTGTCTGTCTGTCTGTCTTTCTCTCTCTCCTTATTGGTCTCCAGCAGTTGAACAATCTACTGTAAAGTTTCCACCTTGCTAGAGCCCCTGAACAGTGGAACCGACTTGCCATCGAGTGAGATCTCTGAACCCATGAGGAATAGTACATCGTTCTGGGCTTTATTATAGCTATGAAGATATGACTACACACTGGCTCTCCATATGTCCCCACAAGTGGTGGTTAGGACTCCTCTGCTGTCTTCAGGGAGAGGCCACTGGCTCTATCTCAACTCAGCGCAGACCTTTACTATGAACAACAAAGTTTATTCCAAATGACAATGCAAGATTATACAAGCCTGTATTTGCCTCTCTACTTCAATGCATTTTAAAACCAATTATTCTGAAGGTTGCTAATTTTTGAAACAATCAAAAAGTAAGGCAATTAAGTGGGTTCTCAACATCAAATAATTCACTCGTCATAATTTATCACCACTGCTGTCTCTCAGTGTTTTGAAGAAGACTCTTTGTACCTGTATTGCTATCTCAAACGTATTTTAAAATGATCCATGAGTGTGCTGTTTGTAAGTAGGTGACAAAATTATGCTGAATCTGCCTGAATGATAGGCAAAGATGGCATGCCTCTTAGAGAGCAAAATGGGCTCAATAATGTGTGGGAAAACATGTAAGAATGGCTATAATGGTAAGAATTAAAATGACATCCAACAATTACTTTCAATTTGAACTGAGGTGAAGAAAATCAAAATTACAATACTCTTGTGATTAAACTTTGATGAGATGAAAATGTCATCATTGTTTGATGAGAATTTTTTTATTAGAGTTCAAAGAATATGAATGATTTAACCACAATAGACTGACACCACAGGGCTGAATATGCTCTGTCGGTATTCCTCAACTCTTCCTTGCTGCAGGTCACTGAAGAAATCTCAGCACATTTGTCTCCTTTGGTCCAACTGTTTCCATAACATCAGCATTTGGAACAATAAGATAAAAGTCAAGTGCTTTGTGATAAGTTTTGACATTGAAATCTTGGAGCAGCTTAATACGGTGAAGTATTTCCAGGAGCCACGAGCTGAGATTTGAGGCTCACTTTTTTTTTTTTTTAAAGGAGAAATTTTAGAGACCTGTTTTCTTGACAGAAGTAGGGAGATCTTGCTTTTATTTTGAATTCCCTGTTGAAAATCAAGATTCAGTAGGGCCTTTCACTCCGCAGGAAGGATCTACTTCTCTTTGGCCTGACATTTTGACAGTTCAGTGGAGATAAGGGCTTAGGTTTGTCAAAGAGGATGCACAGGCCAATTGTCTCTGGGGCCCTCTAATTACAGTGCAGGAGGACAAGAGCTCCCAAAGTCAGCCTAGGGATTTTTCTAAATTGTGCAGGGACAGCTGCTGTTTCAGAGATTCCTGCGGGGAGAGGCAGGTGGGAGAGCCGGGGGACCCTTTCTAGTGTCCTCCTTCCTCCTCTTTCATTTCTTTTACTTTCTCCTCTGAAAGCCCAAAGTTTTAGTAAATAGATTTCTGCAGTCCTTGGTAAAGTATTTTAAAATATTTACTTCTGTGCTTTTTGTCTTCTGCTATTAGGCTGGAGTCAGATTATTTGGGGACATAAGCTACAATTCTGTATTTTAGAAACAAGGCAGAAACAGGTATATTAAATTTCATTTTCTACATACAAATCTTTCCTCTCCTGTTGAAGGAAAAACATTAGCATTGGTCATTATAGCCAATTATTTTCCAAGGCTGTTGCCAGTGTGACAATAATACGATTTTGTCCATTCAAACAAACCTTTATATTTTTCCAGCTTTTTCAAAAGCAGTCTTGTAATTATAGGCTTGTTTAGGGTAGGTGACATGTGGTAGCTCAGATTATTGCTGGGTCCTATTTCCAGACTCCCTTAATAATATTTCATTAAATATATATCTGATGAAGACATTTAATTAAAATTTTCTGTGGATTCCTGAACAAAATAGGTACTCAAGTATATGTGGATTGGGTAACTGACAGGTAACTGTGGATTAAAATATATACTGATAATTAAAATTGGGATGATGGACGAACCCTCAGTGACTAGCAAAAAGAAATTGTCAGACTAGATAAAGCGTTAATTTTGACTAAAATAATGGGAGGTATGCGTTTTCTTCCTCTGGCTCACAGAAGAAAATTTTTTTGGCCAAAGTCTCTTTTAGAATTACTTTGTAGGCTTAGCTGATTTATCTTTGTGGCATTTGCCCTTGAATGCTTAAATCCTCCTTCAGAGGTGGTCAAAACGATAGTAAGAGATTGGGTCGGGAACAACAGAGAAGTTAAGTTCCAGTATGTCGCAATCTTGACTGGATATGAAAAATCAAAGGCTTGCGAAAGGCAGATAATGAAAGTTGGAGCTAGCCGGAAGCACCACAGCCAAGAGGCAACAGCTACCAGCAGAGAACTGGGGACAGACCGCCCGGGGGCAAGCCCAACCTCTACCCGCAGGAGCGCCATGACTTTTAATCGGTCACTCAGGCTTAAGCTTTGGTGTCCTCAGTGAAGTAAAACAGGGATAACTGCAGCAACTCCTCTGGCAGGTTCTGGTGAGAAAACAGCAAACTGCACAGGGCACAGAACCAGTGCAGAGCGAGCGCTGAGCAGTGAAAGCTGAGCCAGTCACTAAGGTTGGACACAGGAGACAGTAATGGTATCTTGGCAGTAATTCCTCAACTTTGGTATTTCTGGATCGAGTACGTAGTGGTCTTGATAATATTTTCTTAAGAAAAATGATACCAAAATTCCCCTAAATTATCTGAAGTACCAAGTAAACCCACAATAGCAGGCAACCCTATTCTCTTTGCTGAGACCTTATCCAAGGCCTATATTTTCTCCAGGTCTGCAGTACTTAATTTTCTGCCCTGCGGTGGTGTGGTGCACTGAGTCCGAGTCTGAAGATGCGGGTGTCACTGAAGGGGAATCTGGCTGATGGGAAATTATACAGAGCACGTGAGGAATTGGAATTAATTGGGATATGAGATTCAGCTTCTGCTCTACTACTAGATAGGATCTTCTGGGAAATTTGCTTATTCCTCTTAATTACTGTGATTTTGTTTTGGCAGTATGCAGATCAAACCCAAAGTCTTACACATATGCAAGAATTCAACCTCTGAACAAAGTCTCCAGCTTGTATCTGATTCCCTTGATGCTTGGTTTGCTCATCTTTTCAGACATGGACAAGAGTGAGATCTACCTTATAATAAGCCTTGAAGATTAAATGGTTGAGAACAATGTTTAAATTCTAGATCCCATACATATGCACTCACAATTAATAATTATTCTAATTATTCAATATTCTTCTTTCTGGGCCAGTGACGTAGCTCAATGGACTAAGCACCTGCTTAGGCAAGCGCAGGGACTGGGGTTTGATCCCCAGCACCACATGCCACACTAGCCCTGCCCCCAGGCACACTGAGCCACCACTGAGACCTGGCGTGGTGGTACACGCCTGTAATCTTAGCACTAGGGAGGTTAAAAACAGGAGAATCACTATGAGTCCAAGCTGCATAGTAAGACCCTGTACAACATACATTAAAAATAAAATCCTTCCTTCTTGTCTGTGACTAGTGTTCTCATAAATCTCTGTCTCATCTGTGGAAAATGATCCTTTAAAGAGAAGAAGGAGTCCAGGCTATGATTTTCCTTGCTTACAAATGACCCTAATACCTAAATAGCGGAGGGTTTCTTTTGTCAGCCACGCATACATACATTTATGTTTTTACCCATTTTAGAGCTACTGGGCACTATTACTGTGATGTACAAAAAGGTTATAAACCTCCAGGTGCCAGCTGCTTAGAGATTTTTAACATGTGGAGGTAGAAGAATTTAACTCAGCTTTTTAGAGTCCTTGATATTTTCCTAAGCTGAAATAATGAAGGAGTGGAAAATAAAAACAAACAAACAACCATTAATTCAGGTGACATATTGTTTTGGACATTTTTCCAGTGGGATAATTATCTAAAAGCAGGCTGACATTTATATCTCTAGCTTTCTATGCTTGTTAAAATATTTTTCTTGCTGAGATACTCATTGAGCCCAATTTCATCTAACATCTGGCCATTGTATAAATATAGTAATGAAAACATGTCTTGTTGCTCACACTTTAGGTATAAATTTTGGAAATCCAATTAGTGTTTCATTCTTTGTGTGCATTTGTCTTTTTCTTTAGTGTTTGAGCTAATTTCAGGCTCCTACCTGAAACTATAAGAATTCAAACATTTCACATACAACTCTGCAGCCAAAAGCAACTGGATTGAATAATGCTTTGTAGCCTTTCTTCATGATTGTAAGATACTAATTAATTTTTTTGGGTCCTTACAGCAGGCACTTATTAAGTAAAGTGTCAAGCCTCTTTTCCATGCCTAGGAGTGGTGGTAGGGATGAGTACGGGTGTAGAATATGTAAGACACAGTCTTAGTCCTTAATGGGTTTAGAATCTAGTGGAGGAGACAGATAGCCACACAAATCATTTCACTGCAGTGTAACCAATGCTGTGGAAAAATATATTTACCTGGCTTCTAAGTGATCATTCGCCCTCAGTGGGGTAAGTTTCATAATACACACATGATTGTCCTTAATCCTGCACTGAGTGTCTAGAACCTCTCAAAATCGAGCAGGCCCTCAAACAAGGAGCCAGCAGAGTGAGGCTGTGCTCACTGAACCCACATTATCCATCTGAGTAGGCCGAATCTGTCGAATGCCCTAAGGACAGATCATCTATTTAGCAATGCCAGGCCCAGCTGTTTGGGGCCTTTACTTTCAGACTCACAATAACGATATCTGCTATTTTATGGCCCATTTTGCATGGGTGTGAACATTCTAAACCAAGCCCGGGAATACATAATTTTCACCGTCTCCATAAGCCTACCACAGTGAATACTTTGCAGGCTCTCAAACATACTTTTGATTTCATGGATTCCATCATCATTTCATTTGGTGTTGATTCTATTCAGAAACCTAAACCTCCTGTTCATCCCAAAGGAAGTTCATAAGCTCCCATTTACAAAAACTGCAAGGGAATTTTGAACATAATCAAGCACAATGTTTACCTTTAAAGATGTTCTGAAGTTTATTTGCATAAGCTTAGCTGTACGAGACGTAACATAATTCATGGAAATCAACCACAATGCTAATACCTTAATAGATTATTCCAAATATTAGACATTACAGCTTAAATCTCTTTAACATCAACTCTAATGTTGGAATAACATTTCAGTTAATAAATAATTGTGAATAGAACCATATGTTCAGTTTATTCTCCCTGGTTTATCATGAATTGCAATTTTATTATTATTCGGAACATAAAAATGATAAATAATTGTGTATATATTTTCACAAATTGCATGTTTATTTAATTAATCCTGAAGAGAAGCTGGAAATACATTCTAATGGCTTTATATAAGTAGGTGTGTTTTTTAGTCCTTTGATTTTCAACTCAAGTGGGTAACACTATAACTGCTCTTCAATCCAGTGTTCATTGCTAGTGCTATGTAGCACTTATTTGATACATATCAATAAAGTTGTCTATTCAGCTCAGACTGTCATTCTCAGTTGTCACAAAGGCTATTTCTCTGTCACATGCTCATAATGTGAGGGATAGAGTCAATATATTGCAACAAACCCCCTTATCAGGATTAAATTTAGCATTTGAATTTGCTCCTCTGTTTTGGAATTTCCCTGTCATTACTGAGTTTAAACATGAGTGGCCTGAATTATGGCCTAGAAGAATATTCTGTTTGGAGTCAGGCCTCTAATGTTTTAGACAGCTGGCTTCCATCGTGTATGTTTTCCAAATATGTGTAATTTCCTTGTAGGACAGTCAACACTGAACAATAGCTAGAGCTGGGATCTACGAGCTACAGTACGAAAAACTTAGATCACAGGAAACATGAAAATTTAAGAAAGTGTTCAAACACAGTGCAGGCCCCTGAAATTTGTTAACTATTTAGATTCCATAAAATATTTTCTTTTCCTTTTTTTTTTTTGCGGAACCGGGCATTGAACTCAGGCCCTTGCGCTTGTCAGGGAAGTGTTTATTCCACTGAGCCATCTCCCCGGCCCCCAGAAAATATTTTCTTCCAGTATAAAAAGGTGAGGCTTCCTGGAAAATTAAGGGTCTACATTCTATGATTTTTTTAAAAAAATGTATTTGGTACAGGGTCTCACTACACAGCTCCGACTCCTACTGACGCTCACTTTCAGCCTCCTCAGCACTGGGATTACAGGCATGCGCCTCCACGCCCAGTCTCAGAGGCTGGCTCGGTGCACACAAGAGCAGAGCCGGAGCAGCATGGGGTGCTGGGGACTGAACCTCGGTCCCTGTGCTTGCCTGAGCCCTAAAATCCTTTGTTTAAACTTAAAAATTGATTCTTTCCCTCGTGTACTATTTTGACCACATGCATCTTCAGAGGAGGGGCCACCCCGCAATTTTGGGGTGTTTGCGCACTCTTTCTGTGGGAAGAGCCAGTTGGCATTGTTCTACGACTGGGCGTAATTCATTTATGTCTTCCTGGTTTTTCCTCTCTGATCTCTTCTCTGTGTATCCGTCTGCTGCCGTCTCCTGGGAGCAGCACTATGCACTTCATTAATAAGAAAGGATTAAAGAAAAAAGCCCTGGTCTCCTAATACACTTGGATAATTTGGTGCCATCCACCAGGCAATAGACCCCTGCTGCATAGATGTCATTAGAAAGGTACAATTTCATTACTTTTTACTGGCAGAGCCTTGAGTGAAATACAAAATGTGTTGTCTCTTACGCAGAAAGAAAAGAGTGCTGAAGCTTCCATCCACTCCATGCCCCCAAAAGAGTCAAATGCAAAAATATGTTTTATGATTTTTACATTTAATGCCTCCCTTTAATGGTACTTGCAAATCATGCCTTTTATCAAATGTTGAACAAAATAAGAATTAAAACATTATTTCTATTTTTAAATCCCAAATGAGATTTCTATGTTTTTACTAACACATTTGCTTGGAATACCTACTATGTGCCCAGCACTCTGCTGGGTGCTGAGAAACAAGCTACAGCATTGTTCACTTTTAAAAAACCTTTGATTTATTGACTGCTATCATTGGAAGTGAATGTAAAAGTGAGTGCACATGAAGTGAACCACACAACAGAACGAAGATGAGGCTAAGCCTGTATGCTCAGAAATGTGTTGAACGCTTGCCTTTTCGCTAAGCTTAGCTTTGAACTGACAAGCTTGCTGAGGGCCCTTGTCACTTTTTGAACTGAAGCATCCCTCGATCTCAAGCGTTTAGTGGAACATTGTGCAAATATTTGAAATAAAGGCCACAAACCACCCCAGCAGGTTCGCCCCGTAGTTTCTACAGACGCCGTCCCTCAGGAAGCGGCCCGCGTCACTGTGCAGCAGCGCCGTGGATGCACCGGTGACGCAGGGCCCAGGCTGTAGGCACCTGCCATAAAATACGTGAAGACCCCAGTGACCCTGGTGTGGCGAGCCCAAGATCCGCGCACTCGCGCACACCGTTCCTCTCCTAGCACCGAAGAGAATCAGGTTTAATAATGGTCCTTTATCTTGCTGCCGCACACACACAACTGCCAACACCACTAAGAAGTGACACACAGCGGGAAATGTGCCGGGGAGAAGAAAGCCTTTGATGACCAGCTAGTGACATGTCTGCTCCTTGCAATGCTGGGGATTCACTTTTTCCGACTACTAGCTTTTGTCCTGCAAATTGACATTTGCAGCAGCTCTTTGTCTAAGATAAAGGCCAGACTAGACAGTTAGGACAGATAGAAACTGGGGGTTTCCAGAACATTCTGCTGACAAAAGGCAAAGCAGTGCAGAGAGCACAAGCTACTTTAACAAATATACCAGGGTAACAAAACACTTCAAAATCAGGCTGCGTCACATACAATATCTTTTTAAACAGGTTTGAAAAGAGTGGATGTCATCTCCCTTTTATGCCTCAACCATAGCTTGCCTTGTCTGTCACACATTTCAGTTTGCTCAAATACCATTACATTTGTAGTAAAGATCAACAAATGTCAAAAAAGCCAGAGAGCAGTGCAGGTGGGGACTCTGCAGAACACGATTGCACCTTCTAGAGCGAGCAGGGCTTAAAGGCCAACAAAGTCTTTAATCAAGTAGAAGTTCTGACTGCAAAAATGAAGTCTCACCTAATGTTTCAGTATAGATAACGAAAGTTACAGGTGCACAAATCCCCCAGCTTTGCCAATAAATTAAAAAAAATGCAAAGTGGTTACATGGTTAAAAGCTTAGTCTGTTAACTTTGTGTGATGCATTTGAGGATATGCACTGAAAACAGAGCGGCCATTTGATGCCAGATACAGAATTCCCTTTTTCTTGTGCTTTTTGCTTGATGGTAACTTTTCTCCCACCCATTATAAAATTTCCTGTGTATTTGTCTTGAATCTTAGTAGGTATCCCTAGTGATTTAGATGTCTTTTTAGGAGGAGGAACTAATAAATATAGTTACCAATTTTCTGGACTTTAGCCCATATTATCTTGCATATCAAGGAAGAAACAGAATCATAATAAATTGGAGTTGGGGTTGAAAGTTGGATATTTGACAAATATGGAAACAGTTGATGATGAAAGATGAAAGATGACCATAGCGCATATTCTTTTGCAGAGGTAGTCTCTAAGGAAGGGATTGGTTATGAGAGGACTTACTAGTTCTTCTTTTGAAGGTGCACGACCTGCGGCATACTGCATTTTGTCATTGTTAAGCTTGACTCAATGGAACACATATTCAAATACCAGTATCATCTGTGACACCCAGTTCCTCACAGAGGAGAATAAACTGAAAGATTTGTCTCTATGTTTGGTAGGACAAGACTTAATCAAATCTTAACACATCTTTCAAATTGGTCATCAATAAAAGGAAAGTAGATAGACTACGTTTATATTTGCTTTGGGGATAGTTTAACAAGAAGTCTGTTTTAGATTTGAAATTCACAATGGGTTTCTTTCTTTCCTCCTTGGTAAGAGAGAAATATGGATTGCTTAGACAGAATAGTAGGAGAAATGGTAAACCTGTGTGTGTCTAACTTATAACAAATCTGTTTCCTTAATGGGTGGCAGGAAATCTGAGGACTGTTCTAAGGAATCTCGTCTGCTCTCAGTGCTATCCTCTAGTCATACCGAAGACAACACCTCTCCGGATGGGTCTTTCCCTTTCTTCTCCTCACCCCGGTCAATGTCGATCACATGCACCACTCCAGGTTTCAGAATTAAGTCCTCGGTTTCCACCTGGCTCCTGTTGTCCTCCACCTCCATGTAACTCCCTTTGGTTTGTTGGGCAGCTTTGCTGAAAGCTTCTTTAAGCCGACGTTTCAGTTCAACATCTGGACAGAAGACGTACTCATAAAGGCCACCAGCGAGGACAGCTCCTATGATGGGTCCGACCCAGTATATCTGGAGGAAGGGTCCAAGCAGACGAATATTAAAGGAAAGCTATTTCACTGAACAACTCATGATTATAGGATTTAGTGCAGTAAATTAAGAGCACTTATGTCATACACGGAAAACAGGGCAATTAGGAGATGAGAGAATATACCGAATCCACACCAGAGAGCCATAAGTTATTAAATAGCATTAGAACAGGAAATAAGAAAGGATTGTTCCTTCCCTTTTCCTCTTTTAATTGATTACATTTTTCAATTTTCCAATAATTTTTAACATAAAGATAGCTCCTCTTTGGTGGAACTATGAAGTTAAGCAAACATGAAGAATTGTTGAACCAAAATAAAAAAGAAAAAGAATTTGTGGAGCACACTTCTTTCACTGATTCAATATTGCCAGCCTAGTTTGGTTTTATGCATAATCAGGGCCACATAGAACTTATCATTTTGGGGCTCTTATATTTAGTACCACATGATCCCTGGTCTCCCACCTCTACTACTTAGCAGCTTTGTGACTGCCTCTATTGGTCACTTTACTTCCTTTATCTTAGTCTCCTCAATGGCAATGTAGGGGTTAAAATTAAACATACTTTACAGATATGAAGGCAAAATAACACTTGTAAAGCGCTGAACAGTTCCTAATTTACAGCCACAGTCTCCACTTCTTTGAAAATTTAAAGATGTATGTGGCTAGGATGGCTATAAGTGATTATTTTCTTTATGATGCATGCTTTTTCTCTTTAAAATTTGGTGGCTTGACTCTAGTTTAAAACCTGTGTTTTGTTTATTTCTCTTGTTGCAGTTTTCCTCTAAGCGGTGACGTGGTGAAAAAAAAATGTATTGGATTTATGATTGATGGCTAATTATCATCCATAAAGATTCAACTGATTGAAATTCCATAGGATTTCAATAAATGAGAGTTTTAATCATGTCACTTATGCACCTAGAATAAGCTAAGTTTTGAGTTTTAGTAAACTATAACATGTAGTTTTGAGCACAAATATACTATAGAGTATCATATACTAATTCAAAAGATTGATCTGGGAAATAAAAATGTTTATTAAGATTCTCTGAACTAGTCACACTTGGCTCTCCTCTTGTATTAGATCCGTTAGTCCTAGCAGCCACCTTTGAGATAGATGCCACTATTACTCTATTTTATGGATAAGAAAACTCACACCTTGATATAGCAAGAAGCTCTTTGAAGATTTCAGGCTTAGAAAGTGGTCAAGCTAGGATTTAGGTCTGCCTAACTTCAGTCCTCCCTTTTGAGCCATTTGACTGTTTTTCGCTATGCTACACTTCTCCCATTTGAGAAAAATTCTGATGAATGTTATTGCTTAAAACACCCTCTGGAAACAAATCACACTAAACATCTTTATTGTAAAATTTAAAGAAAATTTACATGTTAAGTCAAAGTTGAGCAAACATCCTTTAGCCATTCCATTGTCAGAGTGACTGACAGAACTAAGCTTGTTGTCTTGAACAGAAATGAACCAGTAGGAGGGTTTCTCTTTCCAAGAAGAAACAAGAGCCTTTCTCTAAATGTTTGCTTTCTGATTTTTTTTGAAAGATCTTACTAAATTGCTATTCTACAGGATCTAAACCCCAGAAAGGAAAAGAGAGATGATTAAATAATTGCTATCTTTCTCTAATACATCTGAGAAGGGCACAGTAGGTGCTGCTTTCAAAAATAAACAAGCTCACTGCCAAGTTGCTATTCCAAAGCAACATCATGTATATTTTAAAATAACTTTAAACATTTATAAAGGTAAGGATTTTCTGTTGCTAAAAGTAGAAAAATATGTAGACATATAAAGGAAACTAGAATGTCATATAAAAATCACAATATTTTGATATTTCTACTATGTTGTCTAGCTACAAGTGTTTTTTTAATTTTAAATACTGTATAATCATTGCTTCTCAATGAACATTTATTTCTAGGAAAATTAAATTTGTTAGAAAATAATAGGGAGGAATCTTCGAGCTAATCAACAAGACAAGAATTTTCCTTCAATTTCAATTTTGTCACTTTAAACTTCTGTCTGCAAAATTCCATTTTGGTTAATGTGGCAAATCTTTTGAAACATAAATTGAGTGGGTGGAGTTTGGTCAGTAAAATAGATTGTGATAGTTAAAGATGGAATTCACCACTCTCTGGAAGCACTGCTACCTCATTGATAAGCAGCTTAGGCCTGTGACCAAAAAGTGGGCCTTTTCTTGTAGTCATTTATTTTTCCAGCTCCAGTTATGGTGATCATACCATAAACATTTGCACCATTTATTCCACACCATCTGCTGCTCAAATGCTTCCAACCCACACACTATTAATTGGGTCATGCTTCTGTAACCAAGAAATATTTTTGCTACAGACTATGCTTTTAGGTCTTTTTTCTTTTTCTTTTACAAGTTTACTTTCTGTTATGTTGGGAAGGCTTTCCTTTCAATTATTTAAACACCACATTCACTGCTCCATCCTGACCTTGATTTGTTCCATCCAGGCAACCCCCATGTATCAAGTATTCTGCTGCAGTCTGTCAGATACGTGCCTGGACTAGTGCTTAAAAAAACAATGACAACAAAGACTACTACCAAAGGCCCAGAACAGATATAATGTGAAAAGTTTTGCAGTGTATTTGTGATAGAGTTTCTCTAGTCTTTATGAAAGCTGTAATAAAGTAAGAGTCAAGGTTGGGAGAATGCAGCAGAAACTAGTGAGTGAAGTAGTTAAAAAAAGCCTCATGGATAACAGTCTTTAAGTGGAAGGCAAAAGGAACTATCAGCCTGATGCTTACCCAGTGGTTCTCCCAGTTTCCCATGATAACTGCAGGTCCAAAGGATCTGGCTGGATTCATGCTGGCACCAGTATAATTGATCTATGGAAAAAAAAAAGAAAATTTCAGACATTGCTGAAAGAGAACCTCTAACACATGTCATTCATTGCCATGTACAATCATTATTTGACAGATCAGCGAAATCTCAAGCTGTTAGGAGCCAAACACACGTGCTCATCATGCAGTGAGCAAAATGAGTACCTAAGATGAACAGACATGTCTGGAGGCCAAAGAGCCATGGCTATGACACACAGCAGCGTCGGGCCAGCACTAGGGTGAGGGTAAATGGGATGGATCATTATTTAAATGGGTTGGGAAACTTACTGCAAATAAATGTCCAATTGCAACTGAAAATCCAATTGCTAAAGCTATGGAGCCAGTGACATCAGTCCGCTTGGAATCACAGCTGGCAAAAATAGTAAACACCAACTGAAACGTGATTATCAGCTCTACCAGGAGACCATGACCGGCAGTAAGATTTCCATGAACCTGAAGAGAGAAGAACACTCCATCTGAACCACATATCTGTGACAGCCTATCATTACAGCAGACATATTTTATCGGTATGGAAAGTAATAATTAAGTCTTCTCACTACCCATCGTTGAAACCCCCAGACCTTCTTCTTTTTTTTTCCAAAAGAAGGAATATTCATTTTGGATTTTCATAGATAATTACTTTTACAATGACCAAGCAGCATTTTATGCTGAATTCCACTTTCTGTCAAGGAAGCTAAATGTGCCACTGTTGCACTTCTAAAACTTTCTTAAGAGACTTATGATTTTATTAGGCAGCGATTAAATTCTTTAATTAGGTTGAAATTAATATGCATCCCAATTAAAATTTAAATTGTGGTGTGTGTGTGTGTGTGTGTGTGTGTGTGTGTTTATATCAACTCTGAAACTCAGTTAATAATATTCCTAATCCGTGAAGAGCTAAGGTCAAATATCAATCTGTTTAGTGTAATCCTTTATGTAGGTCATGTTAAATTTGGTGAGCATGAAAAGAAATCCAACTGTGTTTTCTGTTGATGAGCAAATAATTGTAAAAAATAATTGTGACAAATACATAGAATAGTTACTACAATGGGAAAGGGAGGAAAAACTCAGATAGCACTTGGAGCCGACTAGACTTAGTCAGTTTTCCAGAGCAAACAATGGTTTCCTATGAAGGTTTTTGATGTTGCCAGACTCAATTTTCACTCTCTCAAGAATCATAAAAAATTTCTGTGAATAAATTAGCAATTTTAAGACTCCTTCAAGGCTACCAGGATACCATTTAGTCATCTGTGGGCAAGCTCGAGTGAATCCTAGTCCGAAAAGAAGAGTGTAAGAGACTACCGTGGTGACTCCCAAGCCTCCCACCACACTGGGGGGTGTGACCAGGTAGAGTATCCCAGCTCCTATGATGGCCCCCAGGCACTGGGCCGCGATGTAGAAGACAGACTTGGCAATGCTGATCTTCCGCGTGCACAGCATGGCCACTGTCACGGCGGGGTTGATGTGGCCGCCACTGATGTGGCCGAAGCACTGCACCATAGTGGCAATGCTGAGTCCAAAGCAGAGAGAGATGAGAACCATGTCGACAGGTAAGGGCTTATCCACTCCACCCCAGTTGATGGTGGACCCCAGGCTAAGCAGGACAAAGATAAGCATGGCCAGAAATTCTGCAGTGACAGCCTTCCAGAACGCTTGAGTCCAGACTCCTTTGAAAGCCACCATGATGTTCTCTCTGGTACACAAGGGTCCACACTTGCTGAAAAGAAAAGCGTATCTGCATCAGAAGCTACCAAAGCAGCCCTCCCACTGCAGGATTCAAGGGCTTGGAGGAAGGGGGCCAGCTCTCCACTTCTGGGACTGCTGGGGAGGCATTGCCGAGCATTATTTGCAAACCAAGAAAGAACGCTCTGCAAAGCCTTAGCTGTAGCCAGGGTGTTACGTTAGTGTCCTTTGACTTAATATACACAAATCACCCAGTTTCACTGTACAGTTATCCCAGCTATCCCTAGAAAAGAAAATGTTTCAATCATATAGACCTGGTGGTCATTTTCCTTAGAGCAAGCTTTGAAGTTTGTGGACCTTTTTTTTTTTTTTTTTTTAAATGACATTTACATTTTGAAAATCAAGTCATAAAGCAGACTGGTCTTTTTCAGTTTTGTACTGTGTAGCTTCAACAGGGTCCATTCTGAAAAGGGGTTTGTCCTCCCCCACTCCCCCACCACAAGCAGAGTGTGGGCTTAGAGGGAGCCGAGCTGTCTTTTAGGAAAGTAAAGTCACAGAGAGGACCTCAGCTGGGGCGGACGCCTGTGCCTTCTTCCCCGTGCCAGGAGGGGGCGACGCCAGCAGGAGGAGCCCGGGAGCTGGCCCGCAGGGTACACTGCCCTGCGGCCTCAGAGGAGCCTGGTGGGTTCGCACGGGGCTGCTGAGCACAAGAACGCTGCAGGGTGGACATAGGGGCCCGGGGTTGCGGGGAGCAGGGGTTAAGGGATGCTTTAGAAGCGCCAGTCAGAAAAGGCAGCTGTCTCTTCCTCTCAACCCTTGGTGTGTGTCGTCGTCGTCCCCCCCCCCCGCAGCTCACCCCCAAGGGCTCTTAGTGGGTGGCGTAGGGTGAGGGCAGGGGGGCTGGGACAGGTGAGATGTGGCAGGGAGCCATCCTGTGAGCGCAGGGCTGTTCTCCAGGCTTCCTTCGGTATTCCCCTGTGGGGACCTGGGCGGGGAGGACAGTGTGCATCTTCTTGGGGGCTGTGTGTGTGTGTGTGTGTATGGTCAGCTGGGACTGGGAAGCAGGGCAGAAAGGCACAAGGCACCATTGACACTTCTCCCTCCAGTCTTCTTGTCTTCTTAGTGCATCTGAAGCTGAGAAGAACGAATCTGGGGACATTGATGTCAATTTATCGCTGGCCCTGGTGCTTGCATACTGGTAATTCCACAGCTCTGAGAAATTGGGGGGAGCGAGGGGGCAGGAGGAGCACCAGTTGAAGCCCAGCTTAGCCCAGCCCAGGAAACTTCAAACCCAGTCTCAGAAAAAACAAACAAACAAACAAACAAAAAAAACCCGAGATACTGAGATGTAACTGAGTGTGAACGTTCTTAGTTCAAGCCCCAAAAACAACAAAACAAAAAGCCACCTGCTCATTCTGGCATGAAGTACCTAAGTCCCCAGCTCCCCTTGAGAGGGCAATTACCCTCCAATTAAAACATTATTTAAGACCTCTGCCCCTGACCTTCACCTGGGGCCGCACAGGAGCAAAGGAGGGCAGGGAGTATTTAGCAGACGCTCTGATCAGAGGCTATGCAGAAGTTTAGGCAAAAAAAGCTAAGTACTTTAAGAAATTTAAGATATTCTTTTCTGCCCAAGCTAGGGTGGCAGGATAAAGTAAAGACTGGCTCTGGGGGGGGGTGGGCAGCCACCGCACCCCAACCCTCCTCCCAGGCCCAGGTGAACTCTAAGTGCACCATGTATTTATGAAAGCCCCAGCTGGGGTGCCACTCACTAGAAGAAGAGGCTATAAAGAGTCAAAAGCAGCACTCAGAGCGGGGCGCCCTGGGAGAGACATTAAAAATGTTTGGGAGGGGGTGCAAGGGAGCTCAGGGCGCTCAGGAATGGAAGGAGGAGTTGCCCCCGGCACCTGTGCACTCACCAGCAGCCCACGCTGCAGCAGACGGCAAGGGCCAAGGTGCTACTACTGGTGCTGTCAGCCGGGGCCTGATTCAGTGGGAAAAGGAAGACAGTGGGAAGCAAAGGAGGCCGGTTGGGTATGAAACTCCTTTTTCAGCAACCAAGGGGAGGCGCTCCAGGACAATGCCATCCTCCCTGACACCTCTGTACCCCCCACCCCCACCCCTCTCTGGTGTCCCTGGAGCTTGCTGGCTGCCCATCCCCATACCTGTTTACCTCTCCAGACACCTAATTTACAAAAAAACCAAAACAAACAAACAAAAAAAAAAAACAACCCAAAAGACCAAAAACAAAACCAAGCCCAGTTGCTCTTTCAGCTTTGCATTCTCACCATGCAGACATATTAACAACAGAACACCCAAGCAAACAAAACAAACAGACTTCTCAGGCATGTTTTTAGCCATTTAAAACATCCACAGAATCTGGTCCTACTCCAGGGCAGACAGAGGGAGCAGCCTCTGTCGTTGTGCACCCCGAGCTTGCTGGCACGGACATACCTTTGGCCTCCGCAGGCTCAGCCCAGCGTCTCTCCAGGCCCCCGTTACTGTCATCAGTGTGCTCTTGTGCGTTCACACTGACTGCAGATTATTGACACAATTTGTTTTGCTGCTTTTGCCCCAGAACAAAGGGAATTTGCTGATGTGACCAGGTTGTAGGGAACCGGACACATTGCTGCCTAGCTGAATACCCACTTCATCCCCTCCTGGACAGCTGGGTCGCTGAGGGCATAATTTTTCTGATGAAAACTACTACAGCTAGACCTAGCTGCATGCAGCCCTTTCCTCTTGCTGCATGGACTTTGCTAAAAAGCATCCCCCCCTTTTCCCTACTACTCTGTGCCTCTCTTCTGACTATGTTCAGTATCCAGATTTTAAAAGAGCCACCCACCTGTCCTATAGCTGCCTTCCCCATTCCATCTGAGAAGCCGGAGGGTTCTGTAATAAAAGAATCTCATCTTTTGGCCGTGTGCATGGTTCCCTTAAGGCAAAGAAGGACTTACCCCCACCGCCTCGCTGCGGGTCTATCACTCATGCCTTCCCTGGCCAGAGTGCAGCACTCATTGCCTGCCCTGCGGCTCCCTGTGTGCTAGGAGTCAGATTACGGCCACTCGCCTGATTGGGTTTTTGGAGTGGAGGGGTGGAAAGATTCTGCCCCATGTGGCAGTGGCTAAGTTATATTTGAACTAGAAATAACTTCTCTGTACCTGATCACTATAGACACAGGGCATTTGAGGAATGCAAAAGATTTATTTACATCATGTTTCGTTAGCCAATCATCTTTGCAAAGGAGGATTTCTCCCAATCTTCATTGGAATTTTTCCTCATCAAGGACTTGCTGAGAACTTGTTTTATGTTGTAGTCAGAATTGGACAAGTATTAGAAAGCAGATTGAGATCATCCAGTGATTGAGAACTGGGAACTAGACTTAGCACATCATTTTGAGTGGTAAATAACCAGTGAGTTCTATTTGAAGATTTTGATTCCAAAAGAAGCATTATACACACAACGTGTAACCGAAGCTCCTTTTATAGCATAGGTGGCATTGATTTGTTTAATAAAAAAAGGAAAACAGGAAATATAGGAAATGAGACTGCCCCAGGGCACTCATCTGAATGCTATATTATTAATAATTTTTTAGGTAAGAGATAGCAAATTTAAGAAAAAGATCAGAAGGGGACAAAATTATTGGGAACTGTAGTTAAATTTAATATCTGGAAACCTAGGGACAGGACTGACTGCATAATTTGCTGGTTTCAGTGAAAAATGACTCTTTGGTAAAAAATTATTAATGATTTCAGGGCATCAACCAAAGGCGGGTTCTCCTCAATGTAGGGGCCTGCACAATGGCACCTGTTGAGAACTCACGAAGACATTGCTGCCTAAGGAGTCAGGTAAACTCCAGGGGTTCTGAAGTTAGTTCCCAATGTCAGGGATTCAATATTATTATTTTTCTGTAAAGAATTACTCAGTGTATAGAACTAGATTAATCATACTCTTTGGTTTTTGATATTCTGTCATCATGGTATATACATGGCTCTCTTATTTTATGCTAATTAATGACTTAAATAATATAATTAGTATCTATGAACGAACCAGTCAACTAAACAATGAAAGCAGTGGTAACAACGCATTTTACCGATGTACCGCCCATCTGTTCACTTAATCACTTCATTTCAGATGGGATTTTAAATTTTTTCAGAATAAAGTATGATAAGAAAGAAAAAGAGGAGAAGGATGATTATGCTTGTAAAATGGCCTCATCTGAGTACTTCAGAGAAGGTTCGAAGATCTCTTTAGGACAAGGAGTTAAAACTTTGAACGTGAGCCTCAGACTGGCACTTGGTTACTCCTTCTAGCATTCTCGGGTAAGGACAGCACGATTTTCATTCTTAAGAACCTGGCTGCAGGCGGATCACTATGCAGCAGAGCTCCAGCGCTTTTGAAATGTGCTCTCTGATGAGCAGACTAAATTCTGATGAGGGGAGGTAGGGATTCATGCGAAGCCATGAAGAACATTTGAAATGTTTCATATTCATTCTTAAAGCTGTTGACCACTTGGATTTAAGAATGAGACTTTTTTCAAAAGGTGCAACATCATTTTTTTAAAAATAATTTTGAGAACACGGGCTTACTAGGCAGGTACAGGGTGTGTAAATTTCTCTGACATTATGAAAATGGTACCCGAAGTTCATGTGAACTCAAGGAAACGCACTACAGCGCTCCAGTGCTGTTTTGGTGCCACATTGACAGGAACCCATGAAGACCAGACTCCTTGGGCTGCTGGCTGTAGGGGACATTGTTGGGCCCTCTCCTCTCAGGTCAACCTGGGTTCATTAGTATTCTCTGCATGGCCGTGCCAGTCGCCACCTCACAATGTGCCAGCACAACTTAGTTACCACAGTTTCTCAGACTCTTTTTTTTTCTGCCTGATGTGTTGACAGTCCCCATTCCTGTTCCTAAGGGATCCTGTTCCCATCAAGGGAAGGGCCACCCTAATTGCACCAACTCACACACTTGTTAGTACTCTCAGCAGAGGGCTTGAGCTGAGCAGGATTAACCCTTTATCTGCCCGAGGGAGTTTTCATATTTAGTATTCCCCAGCACCCTTCCTCTACTTGAAATGTCATTGCTGATCTTCCCACAATGCCACCAGCTCCGTACAATAGCCAGTGACTTGCCTGGCTTTCCTCCTCTCTGGAGATGGAAATTGCCTGAAGGATTAGCTGTGGCGATGTAGGCAGATTAGGACCATAGAAGCAAGTGGCTGTCAAATGCTTGTGGTGGCTGGCGGTGGGGGAAGCATGGGTGCGGGGAGCCCTGGTGTACATGAGTAATAGCTTTTGAGTAGAACTTTCTGTATCCACACCTAGATCTCATGAGAGTTGGCATCACTGTACTGGTGAGTTTAAGAGGATGTGCTAGCTTTCTGTTGCTGTGGCAAAATACCAGTGAAAAACAACTCCAAGGAAAGAAGAGCTTGTTTTGGCTCATGGTGTCAGGAGGGTCTGTGCTTGTTGACTGATTTTGTTTCTGGGAGCTTGAAGTGAGACATAGATTGTGATGGGGTGTGGCAGAGAAAAGCTGTTCACCTCATAGCAGCCTTGGAGGGAGGAAGAGACACCGGTAGGGTCCTGCTTCCTTCCACAGAGCTCCAATCCTGTTCCGGTCAACTCCCAGTAGCACCAGGAAAGTTATGATCTCATCATTGGGTGGATCTGCTACAAAGTGAGATGTCAAGATCTCATCAGTTCCCCCAAACAAAAATACTCAACATGAGTATTTTTCAAATCCATGGCACAGCAGAGGGTCTAATGCATTTTAAAGGGGAGTGACACTTTATTAATCAAATCTTGGTTTTCTTATTACATAGTGCTTGGATCACGGGGGATAGGGTAGACACTTGTTGATTTAAAATTCCTCATCCATGGCAGCCAAACTTGTGAATGTTTAATGAAAGAGCCCCAAGAGGCTACTGGATTCTTACACAGGGGGAAGCAGAGAGAAGGTGAAATGAGAATCCCATGAGTCCCAGGCAAAGTTGAGCTGATCAATGCACTTTGCTTCTGAGTTTTTAATCCACTCCATCATCTCTTTTTTCTTTTGGGTCTCATGTATATCTTTGAGATTTGTAGATGCTCCCAACCCTGCCCTCAGAACTTTTAATATTTCCTCATGTGTTCAGAAATCGAAGACAGAAACAAAAGCACTAAAAATGTCAGCAATGCCTCAGTACCAGACGGGAAGTGTCTCCAGGCTGGTGGGGCAGAGGCAATCCCGCTTCATAAATCTTATTTTGCCTTTCACAAGTCTCAGCATCACGAATTCCCCCTAGAGCACTTATATATCAGTATGTTCATTAAAAACAAACAAATAAGCTGAGCAGCAGCAGCAGCCCATGCCACCACAACAAAGTGTTTAATGAGGCTTTGCTCCTTTTCCAAAGAGGCGTTGCCTTATGGTTATAATTCAGTTAAATTTGCCACCAAAAGTGCACAACAAAAACAATGACAAAACAACAGCAAGGAATGCTGGAGGTAGGCCTCTGTTCCTCGCTGAATTGCTCTTGAGGAAACCTTTCCATTGGTCATCGAACCTTTCCAAAATCAATTTCTCTCCTTGCCCCCACGTCCCAAGCATGGATCTAGCTGTCTCTGTTTGGTGTACCAGGCGCATTTGCCTTGATTCTGATCCAGGTGGATTCTGCTTTGGCTGGAGAGTTGTGCTCTGCTGACATTTAGGGCAGGAATTCCCTGGGAAAACAGTCAAGAGATTCTTTTGGTGTTCTGGCGGGACTCCAAAGGGTTTAGGGTTCCCCTTTCCAGGCGAATCAGGAGAGTGAAAGGGAGGGAGGGAAAGAGAAAGAGAAGGACGTTATTGAGTGACTGTATTTCATCTGCAGCTTGTACAGAAAAGCAGAAATGTGGTTGGATGACTGGATACTTTTCTTACCCCTTATCTCTTACCCAGCTAATATGATAGTTTGGGGTTCAGGCATTTTAAAGGTAGCTTAGACATCCACAGTAGAAAACCAGGTTTCTGGAAAACAAAGAATTTTGGGATCTATTGAGCTGGGTCAAATGTGTGAAATGGACACTCACCTAAGTGTAATCTGGTAGTAATTGCTCCAAATGTAAATTCAATTTGAACACACTAAAAGCTAAGTTAACATTTTGATGTTCTTTATCAGCTAACATGGTCACTACAGCAAAGCTCCGAATCCCCCTGTTTTTAGGAGGGCAACAAAGATATTTTCAGTTTCAAGGACAGGGGTTTGAAATCTGTGCACAAGGTCATATGGTGGGTGGAGCAGGCCAAAAACCCTGGGTGATTAAAAGTGCTTTCATTTGTTGTTGCCTTTTATTTTCATATATGCATAGAATGTATTTTGGTCCTATTATCCCACCATTATTCTTCCTTACACCCCTACGCCAGATCCTATCCCCCTTTCTCTTCTTCTTGTGTAATAGTAGTATCCCCTGCCCAACCAAATGCTTTTATTTGTTTGGTTTTGGTAGCAGGAATTGAACTCAGGAACTTGTGCTTGCCCTGAGCAACATCCCTGGCCCCCAAATGCTTTTAGAATAATGCTAGACCCTGAACGTTTTCTAAGAGTAGAAATGGCCACAATCTAGGATCCTCCCCCAAATATGATTGACCTGCTGCTCTCAAGATATGTAGGAGTACCCTGAGATGACCTTTATAATAATTCAGATTAGGCTTCCTCTTGTTTTTTCCCAAATGACCACAGGTCCTTCCCTGAATGTCACCTCCGTGTTTCCCCTTTCCTGTCCACGGATCAGAAGGGCACATCTGAGGAAATGCGAGGGGGTGGGAGGAGTCAGGTCTCCTCTCCGCGCTCTCCTCCTACTTGAGTGTTGCTATCTCTTGCTGCACTCTGGCCCGTGGTCCTGCCATGGGGACCATGATGCCACCAGCCCTTGCTAGCTCCCTCCTTTGCAATCGTTTTAGCTGCAGTGATCTTTCTAATCTCAGCCCATCTGTCTCCTCTGCCTGATGTGTGACTCCGGGATTCTCCTTTCAACATTGCTCAGTATTGGCCTCATCCGTGAAATCTGCCCATCATCGAGTTCAGCAGCTTCAGTCACTTCAAAAGCCCCAGCAACCCATGCTTCTGCACTGCTTTGACAGTCGCGGCAGATGCATATTTTCATTACATTTGCTCTACTTTGGCGTATCAATTGCAGCTGCCTCATGTGCATGTCCTAGTGCAGTGACAAAGATGACGTGGTGACAGCAGCAAGTCCAGTGATGATATAGTTGTGTGACAGAAGGAGAGGGCTGGATAGACTCCATCACTGACTTTGTTCTGTGTTTTGGTTGAGGACTCCTTGAATCCCTGAGTCCTGTTCTCTTCATCTATGAAATATACCAGCTAATTATTGTTTTTTAATTAATCTTATTGAGAAACAAATACCAATGAGATTCAAAACAGGTTAGTAGGAGAGTTATAATAATTAATACATTGCATATTGTTGTCTTCATAGTAGTTATTCATAGTACGAGATGCAGACATGATATCCTGTTCAAACACTATTAGTACAAATCTTTCTTCTCATTGAATTAAGAGAGAGTAGCTGTGTATCTATCCTAACTATTTTGTATATACAGATACAAAATGGTGCTTCATTTATATCCCCTCTTTTGTTTAGTTTTGTCAGAGATGGGTATTCTATTGACATTTAAATATTGTAGGTGTTTGAATTCAGCAAAATAATCCAATATAGTCCAGTAGTCCATAATAGTAGTGGGTTATCTGCAAAACTGGCAATGTCAGAAGTTGTTGACTTGAGCCTTTTGTAGCTCAGCATATTAATATGGTTTTATTTTTTATACCTCGTTTTTATACTTTTCTGCTGGCTGGTTAAGACCAAGATAAAGCAAGACCTATATAACAAGAAGTGTAACTTTTTATACCAGCTAATTATGTCTGTCCCCTGTTTCTGAAAATCTGCAGAAGATCTTTAGTATCCTCATACCTCACCCTGGCTTTGGACCACCTGCTTCCAGGGTACTTTGTTTCCCCAGGTTCCGCTGCAGACTTGTTCCCAGAGTACCCCAGTCCCTTGTGTCCTTTTCCAGCTTTGTCGCTCATCTAGAAATGGGGGTGAGCACCTGCAGTGGTTCTTAGCAACCTTGGAAGTAACTAGTGTTAGTGATGCATAGCTGTGTCTCAAGAAACCATTATAGATCCAACCAGTTAAAGATTAAGATATTTTTGTGGAGTAAGAAAGAAACAAACAAGTGAGGCTTCATTGAAGCTGCAATAGCAGCAGTTGTTTGCAGAGAATTAGTAAAAGTTAGTAATGAAAATGACTCTCTTAACTTGTACTGTAACGTCATATAACTCGGTAGTGCCCCAAATTTTCTGATCAAGGAGATTATGGGGCCAAAGAAGAAAGTGATTGATGATGTAGAGTGTACCTAAGGAGAGTCACATGGAGAGAAAACATTCTCTCAGGTTTTCACAGAAAGCACATTGGCCAAGTAATGGCCCTGACTCATCCACATTGTTGACACTAACAAGCAATCTGAGGTACAGGATCTCAGGATAAATCCTGAGTGGATTTCACTGACTTTATCAGACCTAAAAGCTACAACTCTTGTTGCATAGGTCTTGCTTTATCTTGGTCTTAACCATCCAGCAGGAAAGTATAAAAACAAAATATAAGAAGTAAAGCCATGGTGTTATGTTGAGCTGTAGGGGACTCAGGTCAACAATTTCTGACATTGCCAGTGAAGCGGAAGACCCAATACTATTATGGACTACTGAACTCTTTTGAATTATTTTGCTGAGTTAACACACCTATAGTATTCAAATAACGGAACTTAACAAAAAAGAGTATACAAATGAATGTCCATTTTGTATCTATGTATTCAAGGTGGTTGGGATAGATATATAGTTACCTTCTCTTAATGAATAGAGGGATTTGCTCTAATGGTGTTTGTGGATAGGATATCATGTCCGCATCTTGTACAGCAATTAAGCACTGGGAGGAATGTATGTAATGTGTTAATTATTGAAACTGTCCTACCAATTTGATCTGAAACTGTCTCATTGCTATTTGTTTATCAATAAAATTATGGAAAAGAAAAAGAAAATGACTCTTGTGAAAGAGGGCATTTGATCATAAATTAAGAGATGGAGCCGTGCCAAGCCTTGCCACAAATAAATGTTGAATCTTTCCTCACTCAGGTAAGGATTTAAAGGTTGTCAGTTTATGAATAGTGCTTTGAAATAAGAATTTAGGTAAAAATGAAACATTAACATGAAAGGTAACATTTATACACTTCAAAAGGATAAAGATTATTTCATGGCCACATTTTAGAATTTAAGGCAGAATCGGTCCTGTAAAAATCTCTGATTTATGAAGTGGTTGCAAATGTCTTGCAAAATTTTATTTAAAACAATGTTGATGATTGTCATCCCTTCTCTGGCTCAGGGGCTTTTTGGGGATGATAATAAATGACATTTATGTGGTTCCTACATTTTCAGTGCTGGGGACTGGAACCTAGAGGTGAATTGATTATTCCTTTCCGAAGTGAGTTTGCTCCTCATTGTCATCCGGCTATCACACGCAGGTTCAGGGTTATCTGTCCCTCTTGTTCTCCAGTGAAGACCATGGCTGAAGGAGAAAGTGACTCTAGCATCTCTACAAAAAGGACATATTATTGAAATTGAGGGGAGGCTGGGGAACCAACTTGCATGGTGCAGTGCCTGGCAGCCCCAGAAGCCGGAGACAGGACTCACGGCTCAGCAGATGGGCTACATGGCCTCCAGCCTTCCTCCTTTTCTGCTTTCATGGCCTCAAGGTATAAAAATCCCAGAAGTGGGCCTTTGAAACTGGGTCAGGGAGAGAGATGGCTAGCATAGAGGGAGACTGTTACCAAGGATAGACCCTCCGAAGGTCCCACTTGGAGTTGAGAGGCAGCAAGAGTGGACACTAACTCGTGCATGGTCATATTTAATGTTTAACACTACTTGAAGGTGATGTCATTACCAGCCCTGCTTATGCATCAAGAGATGGAGGCAGAGAGGGGGCATGCTTTGTGGTCACCATGCTGCCTGCAGCAAAACTGGATCCCTTTCTCAGGCTGGCTCTAACAGGACCCTGGGGCACAATTCAGAGGGGAGCTAAAACTCCCTTTGCAGCTCCATTCCTGAATCTTTCCTTTTGTCTCCCCATTTCCCAGCTCTGCCTATGCCACTTGCTCTGGCCTCAGTGATAAAGAGGAGGACATTAGTGAGAAGCCTCCCAACAGCTTCCTGACCACCTACAAATGGGCCTCTAAAGCGCAGACCCAAGGCAGAATTGCATGGTCTCCTCTCTGTATCAGATGCCACCTTCATGCACCTGCTAGCCAAGCCATCCCTGAATTCTCCTTGTAGCTTACACTCCAAACCATTGGGCAATCCTACCCCTCTATCTGCAGAATTAGCCCTGGCCTCCATCTCCTCTCTTTACCCATTGCCACCTTCTCTATTGAGACTGGAAGTGAGTAGACAGAGGCTCTCCTCCCTATAGCAGTGCCTAATCCCCACCTCAGGCCCCTGTTGCTGCAGGAATGAGCTTCCTGCCTGTCTTATGACTTGCTCTTTTCAAATCCTTTAAATGTTTCCCTTGTTTTCCAGGTGGAATTCAAACTGCTGAACTTAGCAGAGGCCTTGGGGTTAGCTCCCCTGGCTGCCACTCCCCGTCCCTGACCATCCAATCTTCAGAGTCAAATGGCTCTGTTAGTCTCCTCCAGCTTCTGTAACAAAATACCACACCTTCTCAGGCATAAGCAACAGAACTGCATCTTCTCATAGTTCTGAACGCTAGAAGTTCAAGCTCAGAGTGAGATGTTGGTGACTTTGGCTTTCCTGAGACCTCCCCTGCCTGCATGGAATGCTCTTTTCTTCTGTGGCCACATCTCTGGCCTCTCTGCTTGCTGTAACGACTTCTTAGCATACAAATTGAGGGAAGGTTGCACAATTTCGTGCATAATAGAGGCTTTTCCAACAGGAGTTTTTTGGGGCTCTTGGAACATTTTCTTCCTGCTCCTGAATACACACCTCATATTTTGCACTTTGAATCTCAGTTTGGCTCACTCTCACGGTAAAGTCTTCCCCATGTCTCCAATTTTGGATGCTTTTTCTCTCCCTTTCTCCACTCTTCCCCTTCACTCTTTCACTGAAGAACTCTTCTAAAGTACTTTACCAAATTCCCTTGATGAAAATATCAAATTCCCCTTTTTTTTTTTTTTAAAAAAAGATGACAGTTATTCCTCTAAAGGGAGTACAAGAATGAAATAATTATTCTACATTGGTAATTGACAAAACAGTAAGAGTTGTGCTCAGTCTTTTTTATTTTTTATTTTTTTATTTTTCTTTTTTCTTTTTTTTTATTTTAAAATAATTTCAAACTTATCAGCATCATAAAAATAACACAAAGAACTCCCATATACACTTTCCAGACTTGTCACTGTTACTATTTCTATCTATATGTTTATGTGTATATCTATTTGTGCATTATAAATATATGCTATACTTATACAGGCATACATATGTGTAATAATATTTTTTCTGTATTATATATGTATATAAAGCATACATGCTATTATAATTACATTGTTGGCAGTACAGAGTGAACTCAAACTTTCCCATTATTTAGGTGGAAATCCCTACTTCTTGATAATTTTTAAAAGCTAGAAGTTTATATTGAAAGTTTTCAAATTTTTAATCTGTGTAATATGTAAATGTTAATCACTGCTTTCCAAAGATTACTTTCTCATAACAATTCAATTTGTTCTAACTCTTGCTCCTGTGAAGTTAGTCTGTTTTCTCTCTGGCTGCCTTTATGATTTTCTCTTTGTCCTTGGTATACTGCAGTTTCATTTTGCAAAACAATATATTTCTTTTTTTTTAAAGTTTTATTGATAAACAGATAGCAATGAGACAGTTTCAAATCAAATCGGAAGTACAGTTTCAACAAATAATACACTGCATATATTCTTCTTAGTGGTTAATTGCTGTACAAGATGCGGACTCGTGATCCTATTTACAAACACCATTAGAACAAATCCCTCTATTCATTAAGAGAATGCAACTATATATCTATCCTAACCACTTTGAATACACAGATACAAAATGGACATTCATAGGCATACCCCATTTTTTCTAAGTTCTGTTATTGAATATTATATGTGTGTAAACTCAGCAAAATATTCTAAAAGAGTCCAGTAGCCCATAATAGCATTGGGTCTTCTGTTTAACTGGCAATGTCAGAAATTATTGACCTGAGTCCCCCACAGCTCAACTTAATGTGCTCAGTCTTTCCAAATAGGGTCGCATTACTTACAATGGCGTGCTCCACAAAGAAAGGAACAGTTTACTTATTTATCTCTGTCTTAGTTACTTTCTTGTCACTACAATTAAGTAACTGACTCACACAATTAAAGGAGAAAAGGTTTGCCCTTTGGTTTGGTTTGTAGAGGTTCCAGCCCCTTATTGGCTGACTCTAAAGCAGGGTGGAAGACCAGAGGACCAGGGCAGAATAGAACTGCCCAGAGCACAGCAGGCAAGAAACAGAGAGAGGGATCAAGGGAGGAGGAGGGACCTGCTCCCTGCAAGCCACACCCCAGCAACTCACCTCCCCCCACCAGGCTTCACCTCCCAATCCACATTTAGCTATAAGCTCATCAGGGAACTAAGCCACTGATGTGTATCACACCCCATCATTCAGTCACCTCCCCAGACCTCTACCAATGAGCACAGAGACTTTAGGAGGGCATCTAGAAATGAAGTGTAACACTCTCTAAATCAATAAATTGCTTAGGGGAGAAATTGAGTTAGCGGTTTATGTGGCCTTGTTTAGTGATCAATAGGTTTTGGTTAGTTGAATGAATACATGAATATTTACAAAGTGTCTTCACACACCTTTCAACATGTTTATGAATGAGCATAGTATTACTTTGCTGAAAGAACTGATGCACTTAGAAAACATCAATAGCTGCAGGGTATGCAGAAAATGTGTTCTGTAATAATATAAAGAACTGGGTTTGATGAACTTCTCCATTAACTTAGATCTGGACTAGGACCATAGCCCCATTTATTGAAGGGCGCACGGAGGAAACTTTGTGCTGTGATCTTCTTTTGAAAACAGGATAATAATTTGTAGGGAAATTGACTAACTTCAGCTTATTTAATAGAAGCCTTTTCGTGAGCATAAGGTTGCCACCTCAGAGCTGCTAGTACAATAGAACCTTTTGACAAGATCAAAATGGTTTTGTAGTAGATTCTTCATAGTTGTTTTGAGATAGTTTTCTGTCTGAAGCCTTATTACCATCCAAAAGTCACTTTATCAACTTTTAAGAGCACAGCTTTTATGTATTATTATTTGTAATTATATTTTCATTTATTTAGTTATTGGTACTGAGAATGGAACCTATGTCCTTGCAAATTCTAAGTATGGGCTCTATCACTGAAGTACACTGCCAGCCCTTTTATTCTACTTTTTTAAAATGAGCAGCTGTTCTGTAGAATAAATTAAAGAATTCTGCTGTGTTGATAGGATCCACATTATACCCTTTAATGTCATTTGGCATTGCAAAACTCACAGAGTTAATATACAGGCCTCATATTTACCTTCTCCTTCTGTCATTTTGAGGACAGAAAGTGCTGCCCCATGTGGCTTGTGGCCATGCAGTGCTGGTAGGGCAGAAGAGCATCGCTGGTGTCATGACTCAGTGATGTCACAAAACTTCAGTCTCAGCTGAGAATAAAAGATTTAACTGCAATGCAAGGTGATAGGATTCCCCAAAGCACGTTCCAAATCTGGGGTCCCTCCATATTGATGGAAAACCAGTGCTTTTTGAGTGGTTGGGGCCAGAGCTCTAATGGTTAGGTATCTGTCTGAGCCACATAGTGGAGGACATGAGTGAGCCTTGCAGTATGGCTCTGATTTAGCTTAACCATTGAATTTGTTAAGGACACTAAGCTTTAATTCTTCTTCTCTATCCATTAATTACTATATAATATACCAAGGGCATAGCCTATAGTGCAGCTTTTAAAGCTGAAAGTGGAGAGAAATCCATTGCACCATTTTCCCTGGAACATGGTTTGCTCTGTGAAGCTGAAAGATGATATCGAGGTTGCCAATGGTCTGGTGTTATAGAGTTAGACTTCTAAATCAACATCATAAGCAGAATTTTAAAATTGTGTATTTGTAAAATCAGAACATAGGCAACTCATGAAGTAATTTAGGACAATGTGTAATGTCTAGAAATGTATTAACTTAAACATTTTCTGTTACCTATGGCAAAACACTAAATTTGTTCAAATGTTCATTAGGGGACAGACAACTGTTTGACATAACATTCTAGTTCTTTCTGGTTGAAATATTAAGAAAGTGAGAACTTAAACTAATGCTATAACACCATGTGATTTCTATTATGCTCAGTGTGCCTGCTAGCTGCTTTGGCAGGTAGGAGCATGGATTTACCCTCCTCAGGAATACCCTTGTCTCCTTTTATCAGCTATTTCACTGTGTGTCATTTCAGTAACCTGAAGTCAGCCATGCTTTGGAAATATTACTTGGAAAATTCTAGAAATAACTCGAAAGTTTTACTTTGTACACCATTCTGAACCCCATGATGAAGTCTTGTGCTGCTTGGATCCAAAATGAAGCAGATGATCCTCTTGATATATAGTGAGATCAGTAGCAGCCCAGTGCTACACTCCAGTGAGGGATGAGTACAATCAGAGAGATAGATAGATAGATAGATAGATAGATAGATAGATAGATAGATAGACAGAGACAGAGAGAGACAGAGGCAGACAGACAGACAGAGGCAGAGGGGTGACGAGGAGAAGAGAAGAGAGAAAAAAAGAAAGACTATATTCATGTAGCTTAAACCTTCTTTACAACTTAGGCACATAACTGCCTTATTTTATTATTATTTTTAATCAACTGTGCTTAATCTGAAAATTAAACATAATCATTGGTGTGTGTGTGTGTGTGTGTGTGTGTGTGTGTGTTTAAGAAAAACAGTGTCTACAGGGAAGATTCAGTATTATCTATAGCTCAGGAATCTACTACGGGCCTTAGCACACATCTGCTGTGGGTGAGGAAGACCACTGTGCTCACTGCCTTCATGTATCTTCATTGCTCCTCAGTCACCCCTCTGTGCTGCTTGGCCTGTAGTTATACTGTACCCCAGACCTGCTCCACAGATTGCTCAAACTCCATACATCCCTGTACCTTTGACTCACGGCTACCTCACAATGAAAAAAGCCTGCTTTGAAATGTGGTGCTCAAAATATCTTGGCATTTGCCAAAGAAGTTTCTCATTCCACTTTCTATGGGAGAGCTACAGCCTCCCCTTCCTCCCCAGTAGATGCCCTCATCTTTGTCCTGGGACTCAGTGGGGTTATCTAATCCAGACATCCTCAAACTTTCTGCTCTCAGGAGCTCTCTGCAGTTGAAAATTCCTAAACACCAAGATGAGCTTCCTGCTAAAGTGAACTCTTAACATATTAGGTTCTGAAACAGAAAACTAAAAAAAATATTTAATAGCATTCACATAATAGCAATAAAACTCATACATGGCAACTAAATTGCATTTTTAAATAAAAATAAACACATTTTCCTAATAAAAATGATTAGAGTGCAGAGAGCATTTTGAAAATTTCATTAAGCCTGGTTTACTAGAGGACAACTCAATTTTTGCATCTGCTTCTGCATATAATCCATTGTTTGCAATGTGGGAAAAGAATTTTGCCTCATACACACATGTTTTGGGAAAGTTAAGACTGCTTTAATAATCTGTTGAGATATTTGTTAATATTTTTATTCAGTACTAAACCGGAATTCAATAATAATTTCATGAAGGTTAGCCACAGTGCGGGGTCTGAGGGTGTTAATGAATTTTTCATGTCTTTTTACTTTAAATTTCATTGTTCTATTTTGCATCTTGAATTAATGTTTCTCTTTGACATGATTTTTAACATTATGGATTGGTACTTGAAAATAGTGAGTCACTGGGGTTGTGCAAATCTTGAATGTTGGTACCTTTTGTATTATAAAATATAGCATATCTATTAATATTGCCACTAATCTCATCAGAAAAATATTTAAGTGTTGAGAGAGATGTTAAATTCATGGAATCAGATATACAGTTTTTAAAATTATAATTTTTTTTCTCAGAAACTCAAATATTATTGGAAGCACATACTCCTCAGTTTTTCTTGCAATGATAGACTTACTTTGTTCATTTCTATAACATGTTTTCCAAACATTCAATTTGAAAAATGCAAAGCATGCCAGCCATTTCTTATAGGAAATAGCATTTCTTGAAAAGGGAGTTTAGTTCAGCTGGTCGTGTGGTGTGAGCACAACCAGCATTGCTGGGGACCTGGAGAATCACTTGATGTGAATTTCTCATTGAGCTGTGGCATGAGTACTGGTGGCTGCTTTTAATATATTTACTGTGAGAAGAAGGAGCAAAAATTCAGATTGAATGATGTGAAAATTTTACAGTTTGGCCAGAAAGGAAGTAACTGCACATTTGGGTCCATGGAGTGCATGGTCCTGAGTTGAGCATCAAAATGAAGCCAAGTACTTTGCATCAGGAAAATCGGAAAGATAACTTAAAGGACTCTCAGGGATCAGTGAGATCCCACTTACATAGTCTTAAAGGTGCAAGGATATACACTTTTTATTTGAGAAAAAGCTCCCAGTTCTTTTGTGGAGTAGGTTCCAGGATGATGGTTTCTTGGGATTTATTACTCTGTGTCCAGTTATCCAGGCACTCCACTGCTGCTGTAGCCAGAGTCCAAGAGGGCCCAGCTAGTGCTTGAGATGGAGGCAGACCTGGGTCTCACCCACAGGATGTTGATTTTTCAGTATGTAGAATTTAAGAGTTTTCAGGTTTCCACTCAGATGTCAGAAGAAGATTGGATGTTTGGTACAGCTGAGAAGTACCATCTGAGGCCTCTGGGATAAGATCAATGTCATGCATACTGCCTCTGTGATGAGGAATGACATTCTGTGTTGAGAAAAGAGAAGAAAAAAATACCTTGCATCAAGGTGAAGATGAAGTTTTGTGTGCATCTCATTTGCAAGTGGTTAAAAATAGCCTCTCAAGGGATGTTTGATAGGACCTCATAGAAACAGCTTCTGAATTAATTGCTTTGGAATTAAGATTTTATATTTTTCAAGTGAATGACTTCTACTGTCTACTGAAAGCTTTCATATAGACTGGCTAAGATTGACAGCAGCAGTGGTGCTGAACTTAGCCCTAGGCAATGATGTCAAGATGCGCAAGTTCTCCTAGGTTAGTGACCAGGCCTACCTGGATCTGGCTGCACCTCAGCCCACACAAGCTCATGTTCCAGACTGGCATAGAAGAGAAGCTTTTCCTCCAATGAGCTCCTCTTGCTGTTGGTATGTCTTAGCCCATGAACTGACAAATACATAAATAGCTCTCCAGTTGCTGTTATAATTTACATGATGGAAAATGGTTTAATTTTAAAAATAAAGAATTCCATCATTTGTGAGCCCAGAGGACATTATGTTAAGTGAAATAAGCCAGGCACAGAAAGACAAATGCCACACTGTTTCACTTATACCTAGAACTAAGACAGTTGAGTTTCTGGAAGCAGAGGGTAAGATGATGTTCTGTGGATGCCGGGCAGTGGGGACACCGGGAGATGCTGGGCAAAGGTCCCGCCACTTTAGTTAGGCAGGGAGAATTAGCTGCTCATGATGAGAGACCACAATGGTGAGGGATTTACTGCTCATGGTGGTGACGGTAGTGAATAATACAGTAATATGCTGTGGTTTTCAAAATTGCTGAGTGTAAATTTTAAGTGTTGTACCACACACACACACACACACACACACACACACACACACACACACACACACACAGAGAATATATAAAGTAAAAGTAATGTATGTGTTACATATAGCTTGAATCAGATATTTGCTATGGATACCTAATAAAAATGTCATAATTATACATAAATTTTAGCTGCCAACTAAACTTGTAGAAGTTTTAAAATTAATCCGACCCAAAAAACAAATAACAAATTCTATAATTTCAGAATGAACAACTGAGAGAGATGCTATACTCTGGATTGGCAGTGGGTCCTGAAGGCCCATTTGTTGAAACCTGGTCCCCAACCCCTGCTACACTTGGGACATGGTACACCCTTCCGAAGGTGATGATGCTTCAAGGGAAGAAGTTACACTACTGAGATCTGCTTGTGTGGGGGATGCTGGGACACTGACCCCTCCCTCTTTTGTGCCTAATTTTATGCCAGCATCTGTGAGGTGATCAGCCTTCTTCACTGCTTCCTCCTGCTGGGTGTACTGTTTCCACAAAAGCTCCAAAAAGAGACAACCTGCTATGGACCATAACCTTTAAAACTGTGAGCCCTAATAAGAGTTTCTTCCAAGTTTCTTACTTCAAGTATTTTGTTACAGTGACTGATAGCTGACTAACATTAGAGTATAGCTGTCTTCTTGCAAGGTCATTAAAAAATTCTTTGCATTGCTTTGGCAATTTTGGAATATTTTGGAAGAGGCATTATTATTATTAGAAGCAAGGCAATCATTTCAAATCTCTTCTTATCTTTTTTCTTTTTTTTTGGTCACAGAATTTCATTTTCAATGAGCATTTCAAACAGCACATGGGATTAGTCTCCAGACAACTGGTCTGCAGAGGTTTCTCAGTACATGTTATATAGCAATGAAGGACAGCAAGAGAGTCAGCTTTGCAAATAGCTTATATTAATTTCATTATTCTATTTTATTGAGAAACAAGGAGCAATGAGACAGTTTCAAAACTGATTAATAGGGCAGTTTCAATAATTAATACAATGTACATTGTTATCTTCTTAGCTCTTATCCACAGTACAAGAAGCAGACATGATATCCTGTCCAAACACAATTAGTACAAATCTTTCTTCTCATTGAATTAAGCAAAAGTAGCTGTATATCTATCCTAACTATTCTGTATATACAAACACAAAATGGCCCTTCCTTTATATCCCCTTTTTTGTTTAGTCCTGTCAGAAATGGGTATTCCATTGGCATCTAAATACTATAGGGGTGCGAATTCAGCAAAACAATCCAACACAGTCCAGCAGTCCACAATAGTAGTGGGTTATCTTCAGAAGTTGTTGACTTGAGCCTTTCCCAGCTCAGCACATTAATATGGCTTTACTTTATATACCTTGTTTTTATACTTTTCTGCTGCATGGTTAAGACCAAGATAAAGCAAGACCTATATAACAAGAAATGTAACTTCTGTATCTGATAAGGTCAGTCAAGTACCTTCAGGGTTTATCCTGTAACCCTGTACTGCACTTTGTAGATCCTTTGTCAGCGTCGCCATGTGTATGAGTCACGGCCATTGCTTGACCAATTTGCTCTCTGTAAAAGCCTGAGAGAATGTTTTCTGTCTAGGTGACTATCCTTAGGCACACTCTACATCATTGATCACATTCCTGTGTGGCTCCATAATCTCCTTGATCAGAAAATTTGGGACACAACTGAGCTACACGATGTTGCAGTATAAGTTCTCCTATGTCCTGAATCTTCACTGACCTTGAAAGACGAGGGCCAAAATGTTGGCTGACCTTGCAGCCCTTCCTTTTCTCTAATTTTTGATCTGCAAATTTAGGTTGTTAATCCTCCAAAAGAGAAGCTTATTATTACCCTGCAGTTCTGTTTACCCTATCTGTCTAAATATCGAACATCTTAGGCATAATATGGGACAGGTATTTTCCATCAAGTACTGATATGTTATACTTTGAGTCCCTACAGAATATGAAGAAAAAATAATTTAAACAATAGGAATACTTATATATATTTACACAGAAACTTAGAAATCTAACCATGTACAGCATTGAAACAGGACAGTCCTGTGACATTTTCTTTCTTGTCTCTTTTTTCATTTATTATCCTTTATTTAAAAGAAACCCCGAAAAACCCAAACTTTTAATTGAGAGACAGTATGGTAATAATTGGTATGTCATGACGAGAAGTATATATTTAGAAGACCAGAGTGATAGGTATTCCAAGTGTGACCCTTCTATTACACAACGCTATCTTCAGTGCAGTTGCTTGGTTCACAGGTATCTGCATGTGTAGTTAGTCAGGGTAAGAATTCTACCAATTAACTGCTAGCTTCAAAAACCTGCTGATGTTTCTCAGGATCATTGCCTTACCCATCTTGTGCATATAAATGTATGGCTTTGCCCCTGTCATTTCCCAGCTTTTCTCCTTGCCCTCCCCTTGTTGTCCAATCCTCAAGTTCTCAATTTCCTTTTAATTGTGTTATACCTTTCTATTTATATTTCTTCTTTTGTGTTCTTATACTAGGGAGAATATATGATATTTACACATGTGGGTTTGGTTTATTTCACATATAAGTATATCTTCAAGTGGCATCCACTTAAATATGATGTGTTCAAGTTTATCATTCTTTATAGATGAGTAATACTCCATTGTATAAAAATACCACATCTTTTTTTAATGTTTCCATAATGGTTGCACCATTCTACATTCCCACCAGCAGTGGAAAAGTGTTGCCTTTTCCCCACAGCCTCTCCAACATTTGTTGTTTGTTAATTTGTTTACGATAGACATTCTTTCTGGGGTGAGGTGATTTCTCAGTGTTGTTCTAATTTGCATTTCATGGATGGCTAGTGATGTGGAGCATTTTTTCATATATTTATTCTCTTCTTTAATGTTGTCCTCTGAGGAGTGTGTGTTCATCTCGGATGCCCATTTCTGGACTGGGTCTTTAAATTTAGGGGCCCTAATGTTTTTTAGTTCTTTATAAATTCTGGAGAGCAGACCTTTGTCTTAGTGCTAATTAGTTAAGTTTTTTTCAAAATTTGTGGGTTGTCTTTTCACTTTTTTTGTAATTTCTTTTGATGTGCAAAAATTTCTCAATAAGGGCAGGTCCCAGTTGTTAATTCTTTCAAGTGTTTCCTGGGTGATTTGATTTTTGTTCATGAACTCTTTGCCTACCCCTATGTCTTCAAGAGTTCCTCCTACTTTCCCTTCTAGAAGATTTACTGTTTCTGTTTTAATGCTTAGATCTTTAATCCATTCTGACTTTATCTTAGGGTATGGTGACAAACCTGGCTCAAGTTTTAGTTTTTGGCATGTAGAGAGCCAGTTTTTCCAGCACCATTTGTTAAAGAGGCCATCTTTCTTCCAGTGAGTATGTTTGGCCCCTTTGTCAAAGATAAGGTGGCTGAGTGTGTTCCTAGAGGGCTCTGCATTTTCTAATCTATTCCATTGATCGCCAGGACTATTTTCTTGCCAATATCATGCTGATTTTTTTTCACAGTAGCTTTGTAGTATAATTTCAAGTCAGGAATTGTAATGCTTCCTCCCTTCTCTTTGTTGCCCAGGATTGTCTTTGCTATTCTGGGTCTTTTCTGGTTCCACATAAATTTTAGGAATGATTTCACTAGGTCTGGGAGGTATGTTGGTGGTAGTTTGATAGGGATTGCATTGTCTTTACAACAGTTTTGGAAGTATGGCCATCTTCACAATGTTGGTTCTTCCTATCCAGGAGCATGGAATATCTTTCTATTTTCTGAAGTCCTCTATGATCTCTTTTTTCAGAGTACTGTAATTTTCCGTGAAAAGATATTTGACTTCTTTAGTTAGATTAATTCCAAGGTATTTCATTTTCCTTGGTGCTATTGTAAAAGGTATTGTTTCTATAATTTCCCTCTCAATGTGTTTGTTATCTGTATAGAGGAATGTTATTGACTTTTGGGTACTGACTTTGTATCCTGCTATGCTACTGAATTTGTATAGTAATTCTAATAGCTTCTTGGTGGAGCTTTTTGGGTCTTCCAAGTAAAGTATCATGTCATTTGAAAATAATGATAATTTAACTTCTTCTTTACCTATTCTTACTCCTTTTATTTCTCTCTCTTGTCTAATGGCTCTAGGTAATGATTCCAGAACTATATTGAATAGGAGTGGTTTTAGAGGACATCTTTGTCTTGTACTAGATCTGAGAATAAAATATTTCAGTTTTTCCCCATTTAGAATTATGTGAGCTGTTGGGTTGTCATATATGGCTTTCATCAAATTGAAGTAGAGACTTTCTATCGTAATTTATGGGATACGATGAAAGCAGTTCTCAGAGAGAAATTCATAGCTGTGAACTCAC
>NW_004524579.1:2011566-2031253 GCF_000260255.1 Octodon degus
GAATCAACAAGATATAACCACTCTCAATAGCCCAATAACAGCCAATGAAATACGAGATGTAATTAAAAACCTACCGGCAAAGAAAAGTCCAGGTCCGGATGGATTCACAGCTGAATTCTACAAGATATTCCAGTTTTCTGTAGGACTTTGAACATGAATGAGTGTTGGACTTTGTCAAAATCCTTTTCTGCATCAATTGTATCATGTGGTTTTTAGTTTTTGCTCTATTGATATAGTGTATTACAATTATAGATTTTCAAATATTGAACCATCCTTGCATCCCTGGGATGAATCCTACCTGGTCATGATGTATGATCCTCTTGATGATTTGCTGTATTCTATTTGCGAAGATTTATGCATCTATGTTCATGAGGGAGATAGGCCTGTAGTTCTCTTTCTTAGCTGCATCTTTCCCTGGTTTTGCTATCAGTATAATACTTGCATCCAGGAATGATTTTGGGAGAACTGTTTCCCTTTCAATTTCATTGAGGAGTATGAGGAGTGTAGGGATTATATCTTCTGTAAATTTCTTGTAGAATTCAACTTTGGATCCATCCAGACCTGGATTTTTCTTTGTTAGCAGGCTTTTTATTACATCTTGTATTTCATTGGATGTTATTGGGTTATTGAGAGTTGTTTTATCTTGTTGATTCAGTTTTGGTAATTTTTACTTTGCTAGGAATCTGTCCATTTCATCTGTGTCTTCTATTCTGTGAGAATAAAAGATTCTCAAAGTAGCTATTGATAGTCTTCTGAATCTCCACTGGGTCTGTGGTAATTACACCCTTTTCAATCCTTATTGCTTGTATTTGAATTTTTCTTTCCTCTTTTGGATGAGGTTAGCTAGGGGCTTATCAATTTTATTCAGTCTTTCAAAGAACCAGATTCTTGATTCGTTAATTCTTTGAAATGTTTCCTTTGTCTCAATTGAATTAATTTCTGCTCTAATCTTTATGATTTCTTCCTGTCTTTGGGCTCTGGGTTTGGTTTGGTCTTCCTTAGCTACATTTTGGAGGTGTGTCATAGGGTGTTTATTTGTTCTTGTTCTGTTTTTCTAATGTGTGATTTCACAGCTTTAAATTTGCCTTTGAGAATTGCTTTCATCACATCCCATAAATTCTGATATGTTATGGTTGAATTTTCATTGAATTTTAGATATTGTTGAATTTCTGGTTTAATTTCATCTGTGACCCATTGATTGCTGAGTAGGGTATTGTTTAATTTCCATGTATTTATGGTTTTTTTTTCCTGGTTTCTTTTATCATTTGTTTCCAGTTTCATTGCACTGTGGTCAGATAATGTGCATGGGATAATTTCTGTTTTCTTGCATTTTCTCAAGCATGACTTCTGGAATAGTATGTGGTCTGTTTTAGAAAATGACCCATGTGCAGCTGAAAAAAATGTGTATTCAGCTGTGGTTCGGTGGAACACTATGTATATGTCCACTAAGTCCATTTGTTTCAAGCTCTGGTTCAGTTCTGCTACTTCTTTGCTAATTTTTTGTCTGGTTAACCTATCTTTTTGGGATAAGGGGGTGTTAAGGTCTCCTGTTAAGATTGTGGTAATGGATATTAGATTTTTCATGTCCATTAAGATTTGCTTTATGTAATTGGATGCTCCCATGTTTGGTGGATACATATTTATGAGTGTTACTTCTTTCTGTTGTATTTTTTCCCCAACCAGTATATAGTGGCCTTCTTTATTTAGCTTGATCATTCTTGGTTTGAAGTTGAGACTGTCTGAGAATAGGATTGCTACCCCTACTTTTTTCTGAGGTGCTGTGGCATGTAGTATTGTTTTCCATCCTTTGACTTTCAGCCCATGAATCACTTCATGAGTTAAATGTGTTTCCTGTATACAGCATAGTGTTGGATTTTGTTTCCTAATCCACTATGCCAGTCAATTTCTCTTAATTGGTGAATTGAATCCATTTACATTGATGGTTATAATTGAGATGTGTTGACTTATGATAAACATGCTATTTACCTGCTGTTGTTTACTCCTTTTTGTCCTGTGTTTAATTGTTTGCCGTATTTAATGGCTTCTTTCTATTCTCTTTGGTGGAGTTCTGATCATTTTGGATGCTCTCTACAATATATTTCAGTAGCCTGTGTAGGGTTGGTTTTGTCATCTTGACATTCTTTATTTGTTTTTTCATGGAATTATTTCACTTCTCCATCAAACTTGAAAGAGAGTTTTGCAGGGTATAGTACTCTGGGCTGGAATTTGTTTTCATAGAGGACTTGAAGTGCTCTGCTCCATGCTCTTCCTGCCTTCATGGTTTGTGAAGCGAAGTCAGCTGCAATTTTCCTGGGTTTTTCTTTGAATGTGATCTGCTTCTTTTCTCTAGCAGCTTTCAGTATATTATTCTTGTGCTGGATTTCTGGGATCTTGACTTTTATATGTCTCAGTGTGTTTTTAATTGTGTTGACATTATTTGGCATTCTGTATGCTTCAGTTACCTGAATGTCAGATTGTTTCCTCATATATGGGAAGTTTTCTGGCATTACTTCTGCCCAGATTGTTTTAATGTCATTTGCATTGACTCCTTCTTTCTCATTGAGGTCTATTATTCTCACATTGTTCATGTTTGCATTTTCTTGCAGGTGATGAATTAGTTTTTCCTGAATCCTTGTTGTTTTTAAGAGATCTTTTCTTACCTTTTCACTAGCTGCATGAGTGTCTTCAAGATCTGAAACTCTGTCTTCACTTTCACTCAAAAGGTTTTACAAGCTTGTGATTGAGATTTTAAATTCTTCTACATCTCTTTGACTCTGCTTCATGCGATCTATTTCTTTCCTGTATTGCTCATTCAAGGAATCTGTCATTTTTTTAATGTCCTCTATTTTTTTAATCAATGTCTTCTTTAGAAGAATTATTAATTCTTTTAGCGCAGAGTTTTTTTCAGATTGGATTTCCTCCATATGTTTCTGTATTTGATTCTTTACTTCAGATGCTATAAATTCAGAGATTTGTTTTTTTATCTCAGAAATTAATTCCACTCTTAGTTCCTCTATAGCTTTCTGCTGTTGTTTGTTTACTTCCGACGCTATTAATTCATACATTTCAGCTGAGCTAGTGTCCTCTGCACTTATTCTGGGTGGGCTCGAGGCCTGAGGTTGCATTTTGCTCCTTGTCTTTGTCATTTTGTACAGCACTGACCTCTGACCTTTGGTGTAGAGCTTTGGTGCAGTTATAACATTAGCACCTAATGAAATTCAGGTGCAGATTCATTAAGTTTGAGCTTATCCAGTTATGCCTGGCTTGCTTCTAACTGTTGTGTTCAGCTCCTTCCTGTTGCAGCCCTTGGAAGTGAACCTGTTGTGCCACCTGGCACAAAAGTGGACTTGTGGTGCCTCTCTATTGTGCCCCTGGCCCAGGGGGCATAGGGGAGCACAGAAGCTTCCCACTCACCAAGCAGGCTTGGGCTTGGGCTCGATCTATTGGTCCTGAGAGCATCACAGATGTTCTCACTCATTTGGTGGGCTTCAGGGTGGGAGCTTCAGAGGCCCTCATGTCATGGGCTGGCCAGGGCTTGATCCAGGGAGATCCAACCAGCTCAAGTGAGTACAAGAGCTCACTCCCACACTCGCCAAGCCTAAGTTTGGGCTGGATGGGAGGCGTGAAGGTTTCCCAAGAGAGTGGGAGAGCAGGGCAGAAAGGGTTGTGAGAAGGCCTCTCTTCCTATCTTGAGGGACATGAAATCAAGTTTAGGTTTTTTTTTTTATTTTGAACTAGGCTGCTACTGAGAAAGAGAAAGATAAAGAAACAACTTAATTCTATCAATATTTAGAAATTTAAATCTAGATTTCCAAGCAAAAGAGTTTGTCTGTCTGATGTGAAATTTTCAGCCCAGATTGGGCTAATCTTTCATGCATTTAACATTTAGTAATGTGGCCATAGCAGGAAAGAAATTAGCTATCATTTCCAGAGGACTTTAATTGGTATTTGGAATGAACTAGCTTTCAGACTTATGTTTCAAGCACCTGGAAAAAGAGATGCAGGCTTGTTTATTTATGATCTTTAGTTCAGATATTGCAGAATTCATTGGGCTGTGTAGACAGAGCCTTCTGTTTAGCTGATTGTTCATGTACAACAAAACTCTCTCTTTTTTCCCCTTAATTTTATTGACACACAAATAGCAATGAGACAGTTTCAAATCAAATTGGTAGGACAGTTTCAGTAATTAACACATTGTATACTGTCTTCCTAGTGGTTATTTGCTGTACAAGATGAAGACATGATATCTTATTTACAAACACTATTAGAACAAATCCCTCTATTCATTAAGAGACTATAACTGTGGGGTCTAAAGTTCAACATATCAATACTTGATGAAAAATATCTGTTCCATGTTATGCCTAAGATATTTGATATTCAGACAGATAGTGAGGTTAAGCTTAACAGCTTAGGTTGTATGGTAATAACAATAAGTTTCTCTTCTGGAGGGTTAACAACCTAAGTTTGCAGACCAAAATTAGAGAAAAAGGAGGGCCACAAGGAAAGCCAACATTTTGGCCCTACCTTTCCAAGGTCAATTAAGTCTCAGGACATCTGAGATCTTGTACTTTAATGTCATGTAACTCAGTAGTGTCCCAAATTTTCTGATGAAGGAGATTGTGGGACCACAGAGGAAAGTGATCAATGATATAGAGTGTGCCTAAGGAGAGTCACATGGAGAGAAAACATTCTCTCAGGCTTTCATGGGGAGCACATTGGCCAAGCAATGGCTGTGAGTCATCCACATGGCTGACATTGAGAAAGGATCTACAATCTGAGGTACAGGATCTCAGCATAAATCCTGAGGAGATTTCACTGACCTTGTCAGATCCAAAAGCTACAACTCTTGTTGCATAAGTCCTGCTTTATCTTGGTCTTAACCATCCAGCAGAAAAGTATAAAAACGAAGTATAAGAAGTAAAGCCATGGTGTTATGTTGAGCTGTAGGGGACTCAGGTCAGCAATTTCTGACATTGCCAGTGAAGCAGAAGACCCAATACTATTATGGGATACTGGACTCTTTTAGAATGTTTTGCTGAGTTACCACACCTATAATATTCAAATGACAGAACTAAACAAAAAAGGGGATAGAGAAATGAATGTCCATTTTGTATCTGAGTATTCAAAACTCTCTTTCAATCAGTGAAATCAGTGTTTTCCAATGTCTCAAAGCAGGTGCCATTTTAAGACATTTTTACTTTAGTTCTTTGTGACCTGTAATATCTCTACATTTACTTCGTAAGGAAGAGCTGGTTTAAAGCAGTGCACTACAGCCAGCTTCCCCTCTCCTCGCCTTCTCTGCCTCTCCGACCTGAGCTTCTGTGGTCCTCTGTGTGCTGCTGGACCCTATGTTCCAACCCCAAACAGCTTGCTAAGTGGATGTGCAGTGCAGTGATACAACGGGGAACACTCATTGTTTAACTGAGGAGATCTGTCCCCCATCCGTACTAAGCCAACTTCACTAATTCCTCTGTTAGTTTGATTGCTTTGAAGATTTTTAAAGAAATAAAAAAACTGCTTTAAAGAACTTTCATTTTCTAAACAAACAGGCCGTCTATTCAAAATCTTACTTCCATTTTAAACTGTTTGGTAATTTACGTGTTACACTTCCCCCAGTAATCTCACAATTCTTACAAAAACCACATTTCTTTCTTTTAGTGACAAATGCTAAATTTCTTGCACTTCTCAGAGCATAAAATTGATAATGATAACTTCTGTGCATTTTCCCCAGTTCTCACACATGTACGTTTAGCTGAAGAAGAAAAGATTCGTGTATGTGTGTGTGTGTATGTGCGTAAGGAAAGGAAAATCCACTAAAGTATATGGTTGGCTCCCAAAAATGTTTATATTACAAATTGTAATTTTATGGTACTTCAGTTTCTGAAACTTATTAAAATTAAAATCTGTATATGGCAACATGGCCGTTATCTGTTGAATATTAGTTGCAGTCTCAGAATTGAACAGAGATAAATCTATTTCTAGAGCTTGCAAAGTGTAGAACCATTGTTCAGAAAAATATTGCTTGGCCAGCAGTGGAGCCAAGTGGAGAGGTGGAGGGAATGGGCAGCAGGAGGGAGGGAGATGCCTCCTCTGGACACAAGGGCACAGTCCCAGTGGCTCCTGTAGGTGATGTGTCTCTCTCTTCATTCTGATAATATCCAAAGATGTACAGAATGATCAGTGGTTTCACAGAATTGCTACTGTGGCTCTCCTTGAGTATTTTAGATTATATTTACAAAATTCTTAAGAAAAGTTCTGAGTATATTGAGTGTCCAGCTCTGTGTTTGAAGAGTTGTAGTGTCTAGGTGTGAACCATAGTTTCAGACCCATGGCTAAAACTGGTGTTGTGTTTTTATTTTTGTTGGCCTTTATTTTTTAAATATTTTGCCTTTCCAAGAAAAATCACTGCTACTTCCACATGTAAATTTTATTGTGAAAAACGAATATTGAGTTTTTCATTTTGTTTGGGGCATTCCTCCTACAAAGTTTTATTTAGGACATGAATTCATAGACTCATTGAAATTTAGATGTCACCTAGTCAGATTTCCTCTCCTCAGAAGATGAAACCCTCTAGAGAAGTTTGCTGTTAAATGTAGAGTTGCTGTTATCCTTTAAAGCAAATGTTCTGGGCCTGGATATCCAGCTTGGTAGTAGAACACTTGTCTTCTGAGTGAGGTCCAGTGTTCAACCCTAAGCATGAAAAAAATTTTTAATTAACATGGAAAGCACACCATTATAAGTACTAATTCATACCATGTAATATTTTGATACTTGTATAGACTGAATAATGCTTAGACTAGGTTAAACATTTTTATTCCTTAGGACATTTACCATTTCTTCATAGTGAAAACTCAAAACCCCTTCTTCCACCATTTTTGGGAAAGGTACATTACATTACATTATTGCATCTGTAGATGCCCTGACGTGCAGTAACAGTACACTGGAACTTCTTGCTTGAATCTAACTGCAACCTGACATGCGCAGATTAACCTTTTCCCATCCTTCCATCCCACTCTGCCCAACCACCAGCAACCACCACCCTACTCTGAAGTTAATTATTTTACATTCCACATGTGAGGGAGGTCAGGAGGTGCTTTGTGTGTCTGTAGCAGGCTTATTTTACCTGATGTAATGATCGCCAGTGCCACCCACGCTGCTGCAAATGACAGTTGTTTATTCCTTTCGAAGACTGAATAGTGTTTTTAATTTGTGTACCAGAACTCATTTTGCGGATTTTTCTTAGTGGTTATTATGATGCATACGTGTGTCCTGCTCAGTAAGTATGAGAACTGCAGATGGCTCACTGAGCCAAAATCTTGCCCAGTATTTGGTAGAGGGCAGCCTGTTCCTTTTTCAAGTCCACTTGTTATTCTTCCACAAATGTTTGTTAATTTAGCTCCAACCCAGATGAGAGCTTATCCTCTGCCTGGGCGTGAATCTGCCCGGTTATTTCTCTAACAGGAGGAAAGCTCTTAGATAAGATTTTCTTGTAAGCCATAATCATTAAATAAGTGTTCTCAGAGCGTAATTCATGAGCAACCAAAGAAACGCCAGGCGTGATTCTTGCCCACAAGCTGAGTGCATGTGACACGGTGACACATGCCTTGCGAGGAACATGCATCACTTTCCTGTCACGTGGTGGCATCAGAAGTCGAAATCATGTACTACAGACAATATGTTTAAAGGGTACGTCTCTGTTGGCTGGGCTGGGATTAGCATCTGCTCATATGGTGATCGAGCACTGCCTTTTCTGTTTTCTGTGAAAACTATTTATCCTGTTGAGGAAGTGCAGATGTACAAGGAGGGTCATTTCACCTCACACAGATACTTGGAATAATGCCCAGGCAAAAGAGGAAGCAGACAAACAAAAATTGGATGGGTAACATAAAAAAAAATTATTTATTTATTTATTTATCATGTATTTAATACAGAGCCTACAGGGTCTTGCTATACAGATCATACTCAGTGAGCCTCCTGTTTTTCAGACTCCTGAGCTCTGGAATTACAGGCACATACCACCATGCCCAAACTCATGAGCCATCTCAGTGCACTCCAGGGGCGGGGCCGGCGCTACATGCCTGGGGATTGAATCTCTGTCCTTGTGTCTGCCTGAGCAGGCACTTTAACTTGCTGAGCTATCTGGTTGGCCCTTGGGTGGGTAACTTTTAGACTGCTTAGGATGGCTGTAATGGAAAACCCAAGACCATGTTTGTCATTGCCTTTAGAACATACAAGTGGTCCCCAGGTACGTAACTGGTCATGAGAAGCTGCTCTTAGGGCCCATGTTATTCAGAACTGGAGTGGGAAAAAGGGTGCTTGTTGTGAAGTTAAATTGTATTTGGAGAGAAGATGTAACAAAGGTAGGACTCTGAGGAACACTGGTCACACTTCCAAAGTTGGGAATAAACAAAAGTGACTCTTTCATTTATCATTCAAGTTGGGACTTTGCCCTGCAAAGATAGCTAACCACTGATTTTACTTGAATGTCTCTGGAAAGGGAAGAATGCACTCCAGCCATGAACAGGAGGAGAGTGCCAGGTTTCCTGGAAACATCGCCATAACCCAACAATTTCTCAGAATTTTCAGAGGCGCCAGTAGCCTGTTTGCATTTCAATGGAAAAAGTTCTGAAAGCTTTGGAAAATGCTCTCAGTTTTACTTTCTCATTGAAAGGCAGAAACCGTTGCTGTGAACAAGAGACAGAGGCACTTGCTATGGCTTTGTTAGGCGTTAAGAAAAGGGGCTGCTGGGAAATCACAGTGGTCCAATCGGGGGCCACAGGGCTAGGATGAAGGGAATCAGGTCATAACGGCAAACAGAAAATAAAAGTATTGTTGGCTTTATGCAAAAGTACCCAATGTCTGGAGCCATCTTTAACTAACCTAGTTTTGAAAGAAAGAAACTTTCTAGGTTTAAAGAAATGCAGCTGCACCACCATTTCATTATGATAATAAGTATGCATCCATCAGAAATACTTATCTTCTCAAATGCTATAAATACTTTATAAGTTGCTCATTGGTTTATGCAACCCTGGAGAAAAAGCAATATTATTTTGTTAAGATTTAAAAAGATTTTAAGTGAATTTATAATAACAGTCAAAAGTAGAAAATCTTCAGTAAACAAAATTTTAGTTTAATTTAGACCTCAAAATTTAGATCTAATTCTAGCAGAAGTTTGAAGGCAACATTGTCCAAAAGAAATACAATGTAAGCCACATATATAATTAAAATTTCGGGCTTGAAAATTAAAAATGTAAAAACGAATAGGTAAAATTAACTTTAAGTACTGTATTTTATTTAATCAATGTGTGTAAAAATCAGTAGTGAAACATTATATTGCTTTCTTGCTTTGAAATTTGCAAGTATTTTATACTTATTGCTTCTTTGAGATGGTAAGTTTTCATTGGAAACACTTGACTTGTATTTAGATGTTGTAAAATTTGCAGTTGGATAAAGTAGATTTACAAGCATACTTTTAAAACTTCTAATAACTGGATAGAGTGACAACTTCTACTTTTAATCTCGTTAAGACCAGATCAAAGCACAAGCCTAATTTCTGCTCCTCTAGCTTCATTGTAGGTACTCATAAGTCACATGTATCTAGGTGGTGTTATACTGTCACAGCTCTAAATATGACAGATATTTTTATTATGTTGTGATCTTATTATTTCAAATATTAGCTAAACATGTGAGCTTTTGAAAATGACTCTTCCTGTCCTTGTTATGAAAAAATATTTAAAGGGAAATGAAAATTTTCTTAAGAGCCTTAGCCTGCCCTTTGGTAGAGGGTGTTTCCTCATGTTAAGATTAAGTGTGCATATCTTGCTGGGACTCTGAAAAACCCTGAGCAAAGTGGGGGAGATAACTCAGTGGCCTAAGTGCCTGCCTGGCAAATGCAAGGTCCTGAGTCTGATCCCTGTCCCTCCCCCAAACCTCTCCCAAAAAGCCCTGAGCAAGTGAAGCAGTGGGCCCCAGTTAGTAGACTCAAGGGATGGAGAGGAAGATGAGAAGATGAAGTAGGGGTAGAGGAGGAATGCTTGTAACTCAGGCTTAGAAATATACACATTATTTTTCAGGTACTATGATATCATTACTTATTTTCTGACTACTAAGTAATGATTCATTATTTTAAATAGTTAACAGCATTTGGCTAAGCTTGAAAAGATAAAACACCCATAATTCCACACTCAGAGATAATCACTGCTGACACTGAACACGCTTCTTTTCAGCAATGACCATTTTTATAGTGGATCCTATTCTTTACATGGAGGTCTGAGCCTGATAGCTAGTGGGAGAATTGCTCAATAATAAATAATGCCTCAGCCTTTAAACTTGATTTCCATTGCAATATCCAGTCTTTTCAAAATGTAATCCTCTGTCAGTCTAGTTTAAATCTTTGATGCTAGGTGAGCTGGCCTTCATAGTCTTTCAAATTTTTCTTTCTTTCCTTGTCTCCTCCCCCCAAAAAGCAATTGGGTACATGAAACAAGCTATGTGCCCTTCTGGCAGCAACATGGTCTCCGGGGAAGAGGGCCTACTGCAGTGGGCTTCTGAACAGTGACTGCAAGATGAATCTGCTCCTCACTTCTTTTAAGGCGATTGGTCCTGGTCCTTGCCATTTGCTTCCATTTGTCCATTCACTGTTGCCATAACAGAGTGTTGGGGACTGGATAATGCATGAAGAAAAGAAGTTTATTTAGCTGACAGCTCGACAGGCTGGACATTCAAGATCAGGTGGCTGTGTCTGTCTGGCTTCTGGTGAGGACCGCACGCTCTCTGTGTGGTAGAAGAGCAGAAAGGAAAGAATGTCCAGAGAGAAGAAAGATAGGGGCAGAGGAGCTGCATTGCCTGCTAGCCCTGCTCTCTTGAGGACTAATCAGTTTTCTGAGAAAGAAAATACCGTACCTCGCAACATCCCAATTAGCCAACCAAGTTGCCACATCCCATTGCACCCCCTGCCGTTTCCTTTCCAGAACGATCGTCCCATCCTTGTACCACTGGAGAGCTCTGCAAATGTTTCCTCGTCCAAGGCAGTGAGTGCTCCCTTAATCTACTTCTCTGTTCTCTTTATCCCTTGAAGTGTCTGGGTAAGGTGGGGGGATTGTTTCTTGGTGTCAGTAGTTCTCAGTGTGTGGTAAGCAGAAGTCTCTTTGGGTCCTCGATGCTTTCAAGGAGTCCACTAGGCTGAAACTATTTTCATGAGAGTACTGAGACATTATGTCCCCTCTCTACTGTGTGACACTTGCACTGATGATGCAAAAGGAACGCAGTGTAACAGCTGAGTCCTTAGTGCTGATCAAGGCCATGATCCAGAACTACACCAGTAGTGACTCTGTTCTTAAACAGCACACACTTGCAGTACGTGCACACACACACACACAAGCACACACACACACACACATATTCACTCACTCAAAACCCCAAAGACAACAAATCAGAACAAAAATAATATATGATACATTGCTCATCATGATATATTAATTATTGATATCATGCAAGATCATCCTTGATAAAGCGATCAAAATGATTAATGATCTTAAATGTTGAGTATTTTTATATTCCGTGTAGCTAAGAAGTACAAGTGTGTTCCTTCCAGCTCACAGGGTAACATGACAGTCATTTTAGAAAAACCCTTACACACTTACGTGACAACTGAAGACAGTACTTGGCTGTCTCCAGTTGTCAGCTGAAATATTGTTTTTTTCATGCAACACTATTTTTACCTGGAAGAACTGCGGATAGATAAGCCAGGTCTTTGCACTCATATATTTACAAACCTTTACTCAGTGACTGAAGTGTGACGGTCATTTCACTTGTTCTCAATGACAAAAGTTGAGTGCATAAGCAGAAATTAGAAGCTTAGAAAACTTCCATGTGCTCTTGTGAATGTCTCAGTCTCCCTATATGTGGAGATTTTTTTCCTGATGATATTTGGGACGATAGTAACATGAGATGATGGTGCAATGTGTTTTTTAAATATCTAATGAAATATGTCAGGAGTTAGAAAATCTACAGTCCTCCATGGACTGCTAATCTCCAATAAGTTCATCATGCTCAAAGCATGCATAGACAAAGCTACAATAGCAAGCAGAAACACTGAAGTATCACCCAGGATTGGGAGGCAGATTTATTTAACATTAGATGGGATTAGATGGGGACTGACAGGGAATCAACTGTCCCTCAAAATGTCAGCTCTGTCAGCCCCATAGAGAGAGGTTTGTAAGAGGTTGCAGGAGGTGGGAGGTACTGAGGAGGCATACTTGGCTGTCTTTGATTGGTTCTTACATATGCTTCTAATAGACAGAAGCAACTGGAACTGCAGTAGGAGCTATCACGTGGGCAACTGAAGAATAATGTTTTATGGGGGAGGTGTGGGGACATTTTCTGTTGCGAAATATTCATTCAAGTGCAAAATAAATGGAATTTAACTCAATAGTAAGGATATTCATTTATAGTTTCAGATTGCATTTTGTAACCACTATTTCAGATAGCATTGCTTGTTTAGTTTCAGTGTAGTATTTAGAAAGAATAGCCACAATTATCTGAATATCCTTCCAGCTGCACATCTATGTGAGGTTGAATGTTTTCTATAGTTTAATACAATGACTTGTCACAATACATTGTATAGAGAAGCAGATGTTAAATCCAGTTGCTGTCCAATAAATCAAATATTAAATAGATGTTTAAAAACATGCCAGTGCAGCTTTTCTTACTCATTTTTGGAGAGTTAGAAATTTGAAAATAAAATCTGTAATTATGTTAATGTTTATTAAGATTTTAGGTATATTAATAAAATATTTTAAAAGTCAGCCGTGGTGGTGCATGATAGGTCAGGATTCAAAGTTTCCCAGGCACCTTGCCTCAAACACTCTCCCTCTTGGTTTCCCAGGCACCCTGCCCCCAAACTCTCTCCTCCTTGGCCCCAGGCAGAACCAAACCCAAAACCACAGAACAGGTCCACCTGACTTTGACCTGGGCAAGCAACCACGAAACTCTCCTTAGTTAACATTAAAGGTCTCCCATAGACCAGGTAGCCCTGCCAAGATCAGCTCTCCCTCAGCTGTTCCAGCCAGTGATCACCTCCCTAAAAGATCCTATAAAGTCTCCTGTCCCCCCTTTGCTCACTGCTGTCTTGGTCCACTAGACAGCCAGCTTGCTTGACGCCTCCAATAAATTTTCTGCTCCCATCAGAATGCCTGGTCTGGTCAATTGCATGGATTTGCACCTACAGTGCACACATCCATAATATGAGTATTCCGTGAAACTGAGGCAGGAGGATCACAATTCTGAGCTCAGCTCAGGCAATTTAGTGACTTTAATGTCATCAATGAATCAGTTAATCCACTGGGGTGGAAATGTAGTTCAGTGTGGTCTTCAGTCAATCCCTAGTACCACACTAAAACCTTTTTAAAAAATGTTTTATTTTAATTTTTAATATGTTAAGCTTTCTAAATTTATTCATCTGCTATAGCAGAACACCTGAGATGTGGAGAATTTATAAAGCAAAGAGGTTCATTTAGCTCATAGCTTAGAAGGCTGAAAGTTCGGAATCAGGGTGCTGCAGCTGATGGGGGTGGAAGAAGGGCAAACAGGCATGTGTAGAATTATTTATATTACAAGAACTTGCTCATTTAGTAACTAATCCAGTGCCCCAAGAATTTTACTAGCTCTTCTGAGAGACCCAATAACCATAGAAAATTCCCACTGCCTCCCAACTCCATTACACTGGGAATAAACATCGCGTGAATTTTGATGGGGACAAATATAAATAGTAGCAATTTTGGGGTCCTCAGTAATTTGTAAGAGTTGGGTTGAGAGATCAGAAAATAGAATTCTTGCTCTGTCAAATCTCAAGTTTTTGTTAGAGTAGAAGAAGCAACTCTATGATCTGGTCTCCAGTCTGGCCTCTAACGAGCCTAGATAAGAGCTAAAAGATCACTTAAAAGTTTGCTCATGGGCCAGTGAGATAACTCAGTGTACTAACCACCTGCTTTGGCAAGCGCAGGGACTGGGGTTGGATCCCCGGCCGGCACCACAGGCCGTGCTGGCCCAGCCCCTGGGGCACGCTGAGCCAACCACTGAGCCAGGGATGGTGGCGCAAGCCTATAATCCCAGCGCTGCGAAGGCTGACAAGAGGAGGATCTCTACGAGTCCTAGCTGCATAGGGAGACCCCGTGCGAAATTAAAAAAAAAAAAAGTCTGTTCACAGTGTGAGGTTTTTAAACTATTTGAAAAATTTCATCTTTGCATAGTGCAAGGTGAAAGTCATCTTTGACTACTTCATTCTCCTTGTATTCTTTGCTTGCTTTAAAATAGGGCTAATTTTAACTGCAAACCCTCATCCCAATCAGACAGACAATGCCTCAGGGTCAGTATGGACAGGTCCTGGACGCAGAAGTGCAAGGATTTCACGTTTCAGAAACATCATCTTCAGGGAATATTTTAAGTCATAGTTACAGTAGATAAAAATTGAAATCCTATCGTACTTGGTCACTTATAACCTGCCTCGCCTCATTCATTATGAGTACGTTTTTATGTGATGGAATATTCCTCTACAGCGCGATTTGAAGCCGTGCAGGGTCCTCTTCTGCAGGACACAGCACCGCAGGACACAGCCCAGCTCACTGTCTCCTGCCATCTGCTGATTTGGGCAGTGTTGTGGCTCATGTTTATGTGAGCTGCAAGCGCGCCGGCCCTCATAGGTGGCGCTCCTGGAAGGCGATTGGATCCTAGAGACTCATAGCTGACTTGCTGTTGGAAGAGGTGGTCACTGGGGCGTAGCCTGCGAGGGTTTATCTTCCTGCTAGCTCCTTCCTTTGCTCTGTCTCTGGGCTGTTAGGAAGCCAGCAGCTTTTCTCTGCCATGCCAGCTTGCAGGCAGCTCACTGCGAAATAAAATGTAGGACAAAGTAAACCTCTCCTTTAAATTTTCGATGTTTGAGGAAAATAAGGATTGAGGAAAGTGACTAAGATAAGGGGCAATATTTCTGTTTTAGGGGGCAGTTTGAAATCTATGGGTGACCCCAACAGTGATTGCCTGGGACACAGCAGTGACTCGGGAAGAGCCAGTCACATATTGAAGGGGACAGCAGAATGGGAGAGAAGAGAGACGCCCTTGACTTTTCATCTAAATTAAGGATCTTGGTATATATTCAGTGGCTAGCAGAGCAAGTTTGATTCTTTTGTGTTTTGGAAAGTGTAAAACTGTTAATAAGCAGAATATTTGTAGAGTTTCCATGTAAATACCTCAACTTATATCCAATCCTGACTTTTTTTGCACCAACTGTCATCTTAAGCATTATAAAAGGAGTAGTAATGATGATGATGATGGTGACGATGGCAGTAGGTAACGAGATTGCCACCTCAGCTTCATCTAGAATTTACAAATCTTATAGTTTCACCCAAGATAATTAAAAATATATCACGAGAGACTGGATTTTGTTTTGCAGTTTTCATTGTGAAGATGATGATCGTTATTCCAGATTCCTTGTGCCAAAACTGATAATCTTAGTGTTTACTAAAATGTTATGGAATGTGTACCTGCTGCGGTCACTGTCAGTATCTTGAACAGATGGTGCAGTACCAGCACTTCGAGTATTTAGCAGCCACCAGAACTCAATCACAGAGGCGACCTTCTCTAACCCTATTTCACCTCTGAACACCAAGGATTTCTTAACACATCACAATAGAGACTGAATTTCATGAGCACTTGGGAAATACATTCAAATTATATCCAGGTTATAACACATTTATTCATTTTTTTAAAGGATCAGTGATTTGATTTCTAAATTGCATTTCAGATTTTGTGCAAAGCATTTACTATGCAAAAATGTGATAATATCTTTCTTTTGGTCACTTCATTTAAGTCATTTACTTATGCATAAATTTGTTACCATTATGGTTTGAACCAGTTTGTCTAGATCTGAAAGGAAATCGAGGGATAACAAAATTCCTTATCGTGACAATTTTGTAGGAAAAAACCGAAGTCCAGGGGAGAAAATGACTTTCCCAAAGTAGACCGAAGTTGGATGTGATGCAGTCCCTCAGCACCCAGTCTAGAACCTTCTCTACCACGGCGTATCCTCCTTTTCTCCACATCCTGCCAAGCTGAGAACGCATCACTGTCCTATTCAGAGACGCCCAGTGCGCCACCAGGGAACACAGACTAAAGCCCCGCCTCCTGAGCACAGCAGTCGCCCTCACTTACTCCTGCAAGCTACCCGTGCTCACCCCTAAATCCTGCTCACACTGCAGAACATCTGGGAAGCCCTCTGGTACCGGAAGCCACTCTGTTCTTCATTTCAAACACACTGTCACTGTTTTCTTTCTGCCTTTAACAATCTTCTCTCCTTATTTTTTACTGTAGTAGGAACATAATTTAAGCTTTAAAATATAACCTGGATGCCATTTCTAGGTACATTATTATGCCATTTCTAAGTACATTATTATTGAATTTTTCCACACATGGATGTATTTCTCATTCTTTAAATTGATTTAAAATTAATTTAAAATTTCATGTTGTTGTATGAAACTTGTCACAGTCTGAGTTTTTAAAATTTATACTTTTCTTTCTAAATGATATATTTGAAATAGGATCTTTTAAATATGCCCATTTCCTACACAGTTTGCATGTTTTTCGGAGGCCCTAAATAAATCTTCTGAAATTAAATTAAATATAAAAACTCAGCACAAATAAAGCTAGAATAATGGATATTACATTTAAGAAAGTTTAGTTATTTTTATTTTCTTGAAGTCTCTGTCACTAAATTGTTCAGAAAAAAATAGATGATTCATTCTGAGAAAGATTACCTAAAATCAATTTTAGCTTGCAATTTTAGCGAATATGAAAAAGCTTTCAAATATTCTTTTTAGAAATTTTAATTAAGTTTATCGGTATGACTTAGATATGCACGATGATCACATCTATCATAGGAAATCTGTGCATGTACGTGGTATATCCTGTTTCCTCTTTCTTTTGTCTTTCTAACCTCTTCCCATCTCTTCAGCTACTCTCCTCCTTTTTTGCAAAGCTTTGTTTATATTTTGTCATTCTTTTATCTTTTCCCCACTTCCTTCCTTTCATTCTTCCTGCTCCCTAATTTCCCCCCTTTTTAGAACCATTTCTCTGTTCAAGTCTTATGGAGCATGCCTTGTGCAGAGTTACCTTTTATAGGATACTTTTAGCTTAGCCTTTATAAGTGAGCAAACAGATGGGAGGTCTCAGATGTCTTTGGTCAACTTCAGTGGGTGCTGGACTAAGTGTGCATTTAGCTCCCTCATGAAGGACTCTGGCATCTCATGAGGTCATTGGCATCAGCAAAGCAGGAGCTGATGAGCGATGGGAGCAGGTCGCACTTTGTCCCCATTGATGTCCAGGTCATGTCCTGAACTCCAATATCCTGGCATTGACTAGGAAGCAGAGGGCTTAAAAATTGAGATGATAAAATATGGGTGTATTTTTATGAAGCTCAGAATTTCCATTCTCTATATTTGGCCATGACCTTTATTTGTAGATATAGCACATCATTTGAAGAGGATTTTTCTACTTATGTCTGTAGATATCTAGGGAACATGTGTGGGAATGAATCTAAGAGTGTAGGGTTAGGGTGGAAGGAACATAAAGTAAGATAAGACTAAAATAGCTTAATAGCAGATGATTAGGCATAAGATCTTCCATAAAGGAATGATCTTGTGAAATTAGTGTGCCAGGGGCCAGCAGAAGTCTCTTATATCTGATGTGCTTCTGACTCCCCAAAATCATCCACATCATGTATTTGGAGGCCTACAAATTACAAAATACTGGCACAGGTGCCTGTTTATCCCAGAATTACTACAGGTCACTTTAGTAGGCTGTGGCCCATCTCTGCTCTTACTTATTTATGTACAGCTCCTGCCCTGCCTCCACTACCTGTTCTATCCAGCAAAATGCATGCAAACAACACCTGGCCTTAATCTGTTTAAAAGGTAGATGCTGTGTTATAAAACCAAATCCATTTAAAAATTCCTTGTTAAATTCTACCCCTACTGGTTCTGCTTTTCTGATCAAATTACTGATAAAGTGCCCGGGATCCATCTGAAGGATCAAGAATGAAGAGTGAAGCCAAGAAGACAGAGAACATTTTTAAGGTTTATTTAGCTGATTGTCAGGAAAGGTACAGCTGGAAGAATCCAGCATCTCAGGAGAGGGAAAAATGTATCTACCAGCATATGCTTTCTTTGGTCAGAAGTTCATTCAGTTGGGTTGTTACTGTCTCCATGGTGTTAAGAGTGAAGTCCTGCGGAAAGACCACAGGTATAGGCACCAGGGGGATGGTGTTGGACTGAACCTGCATGTTCAGTCCATGGGGGAAGCTCATACAGAGCTGCCTGCCACAATAGCAGCTACTGTAGGAGGCAGAAAAGACTGAGAAGATCTAGACAGTGCTTGTGAGGTATCTGATAGTGTGCATGCCTCACTGCCCAGCATTATGTCTTTTTATGCATTATCAAAATTCCCCTTCACACACAATGAACAGTGGCTTCACACTCTCCCCAAGAGGGAAGTCCTAAGTGCAGTCAATCACAGAGTCTCCTTCAAAGCCAAAGATTTAAGAGATCAAGATTCTGAGCTTGTCCTAAGGTTCTAATAGATGTTCACCGTCTCTCTCCTCTATGCAGTCTAGATCTTCCCATGTTCAGCCACACCTATGCAGATCTGAATTAATTGTCTGATGTTGTGACCCAGACTTTTATCTTTCAGAGATTGGAGACATTCAGTTACTTTATGGTTTTTGGACTGTGGTTGCAACAATTATTTATTTATTATTTTTAATGGTCATAAAAGTACCCAGATATTCAAGGAATCCACCGGGTTGCAGACTTCCTCCCATGCTCCTGCTGGGTCTTAGTGTGTAGTGGTATCTTTAGTTCTTTGTGATGCTCATAGTCAAATCCCCTTTATCTGTCATGTCAGTGAGAACTCATGCAGACATGGACATCAAGATATCCCCTGATCTGCTACCTGCAAGCTGGACATCTGAGAGGACTGATGGTGTAGTTCCAAGCTAAGTTCAACTATCTGAGGGCCAGAACTCACTGCATAGGATTTAGTGTGAGTCTGAAAGGGTGAGAACCAAAGGGAAAAAGGTGTAAATCTCAGTCTGAGGGCTGGAGAAGACTGATGTACCAGCTCAGAAGTCAGAAAGACAATGTTCAGATGCCCATGGCTTGAGCCCAACCACAAAAAGTAGGGCAATTTGCTTTTCTCAGTCAACTGCTTTGCATGTAAATATTTTCTGGAAATTTCTTCATAGACACAGCAAAAATCACATTTAGCCAGTTCTCTGAGCACCTTATGGCCCAGTCCTTTTTTTTTTTTTTTTTTTTTTTTGCAAAAAAAGAACTATCATTCTGGTAGAGTAACTCTTTTTGTGCATTTTTCCTTCACTGGTATGAAAAGTTTAAAGTATCCTGAAACTTTTTGGGATTTTCTAGCATTTGAAAAAATAAAATTTGTCCTTTTATTTTATCATGGGCTTAGGAAAAGCCAAATTTTCCAAGAATGAGAAGTAAATTCTCAAATTGCTTTTTAGGGAGGGAGGAAAAGAGGAAGAGAAGAGAGAGGGAAGAGAGAAGAGAGAAAAAACAAGAGAGAAGAGAGAAGACAGAGGATATCTTTCTATTTCCCAGAGTCTTTTTTTTATTTATTTTTT
>NW_004524579.1:2031353-2037444 GCF_000260255.1 Octodon degus
AGAGAGAGTGTGGTGTGTGTGTGTGTGTGGCCAGCTCAGCCCACCAGGGGGCGGGGCTGGCTGGCATGTGGTGCTGGGGGATTGAACCGCGGTCCCTTGATGCTTTGCCAAGCTTGTTCTAAGTAGGTGCCTTAGACCACTGAGCCATCTCTCCAGCCCCTCCCAGAGTCTTGTGTTGCAGAGAATGAGGACACATCTCTGTCACTCAGTATGCACAGTATATCCTGAATGATAGCTAGTGCTCTGTCCATAAACATATTTTTACCTGGTGCCTTAACTGAGTCTCCAATATGCTATTGTGTCTTTGGTTAGCTGATTCTGAGTAAAGCAGTACTTGTTCATTCCAGTGGATTCCACTGTGCACAGATTGTCATACTTCATCTGCCATAAAACTAATCCCCTTGATGGCAGCAATGTTGGGTGGGCTACTTTTTGGTAGGTCATTGGTGGTACACTTAGAGATTGTCTTGCCTGGCTCATAGTGCTAACTGTGGCCCCAAAGGGAGACTACTTGGAATAGGCATAATTTTCCACTAGAACAAATTACTGCTCCTTCTAGGGTGATAGAGGTCCAATGGGAAAACTGATACCAAGTAGCTCTCTGGTCTTTGCTACAAGCAAGCGGTACATGCAGTTAGCAAAAGTAGCAAGATTTGTGAATTAGTCAGTTTTCTGTCACTAGAACAGAATACTCAAGACAACTGATTTATAAAGAGAAAAAGGGTATGTTGGCTCATGATTCCAGAGGCTCTGGTCTAAGATCAAGTGGCCTCATTTCTTTGGGCTTCCTGTAAGGTCAGCACACCATAGCAGGAGTACATGGTGGAGCAAACCTCTTACATCATGAGCCAGAAAACAAAAGAGAGTTAGAAGGACTGGGTTTCATAACCTCCTTTAAGGGCACACACACACACACACACACACACACACACACCCTTTTGCTATGGTTCAGATCAAGATTGTCCTCTAAAGGCTTCATGGATTCCCAGGTGGGGCCATGAAATGATTAAATCATGGTGGCTACGGGCTGCTGGGAGCTGGGGTTGGTCAGAAGAGCTGGGTCACCAGGGGTGTGACCTGTACTGGTGCAGCTCCTTCCCGGTCTCTCTATGTCTTTCTTTGCTTCCTGGTAGCTGTAATGTAAGAGCATCTCTCCACATGGGTCTTTCCACCATGAAGCTTCTACCTGGAGCTAGATCACCATGCGAGCTCTGAGACTTCGCCAACCATTTCTCAAAGTGCATTTCTCCTCTTTTAAGTTGCAGCTGTTGGGTATTGAGTCTCAGTGATGAGAAAGTGACAGGGACACCTTTAACGTGATACGCTGCCACTGGTCCCTTTTAAAGATTTCAGTATCTTCCAATAGTGCCACCCTGGAGATCCAGGCTTTAACACTTGGACCCTTTAGGGGACATTCAAGAAAACTGTAGCAATCCATGCTCCTGGGCTATTACTGCGGCCACTCTGTTCACAGGCCCTTTGCACCAGAGGATGCCGAGCTGGGAGACAAGCAGTCTTTCTGGCCATGTGAATGCAGAGCGCTTCCCTTGGGGTGGATGCTCTTGAGACACAAAGATCTGAACTCTGTGCTCAGTGTTATGGGTCCAGTCATGTACTTCCTCTACCAATTTTCTTTTCCTTAATTTGTTTTTTTTACAAAAACAAAGCCACATATTGGTTGTTGCCCAAGGGCCCTCACATATCTGTTTCTCAGGATACTTTCCCTCCACATGATGACCTAATGTATCTTCTCATAGCTTTAGTGTCTTTCAGAAATCCCCTTTACGACTTTCCTTTAGAGCCTCTCCAGAGAGGCTGTGATGTGGCTCCTGTACATTGTTGACTAAAGCAAATGTATCACATTAACTCATCTGTGAACAAGCCTTGGTACTTTCCATCTCTCTCAAGTGTTCATAGGGAAGCCCCCTTCAAACCAAATGTCCAAGTTGACGGAGAGTTATTTATGCAATAGAGGCAGGTGGTATTGCAATATGGGCCACTCATTAATTATCTACTCATGTAGCTGACACTTTTTGGAATAGCAGGATCTGGCTGTCTATATGATACTTCTGTTGCAGGATGGGCTGCTGATGGTGGTAATACTTTCTCCTTAATAGGAAGCTCTAGTTATAGAGGACCTTAGTATTCTATGGTTAGGCACAATTTTAATTAGGTGTCTGATGAGGAGAGCAGCTTGTTTTGCTATGATCTTCCATCTTGTACTGTTTGTTCCATTCCCAAAAGCAGTCACTAACTGACCATGGACTGAACGCTCCTCAACTGTGCACTAAAACAAAAATTTCCTCACTTCAAATTGATACCCTTTGTAGTTTGCATGGCAATGGGAAGCCAAATAATTCATTTGGTCAGATGATCATGTGGCACAGTAGTTTACATTTTAGTCTGGGCTTGATGCATAGCTTGGTTTTGGTCTGAGCTTCAAATGAATTGGCAAGCTTTGTTTTGAGTTAACATGCATTGGACCAGGTCTCCCATGTGTAGTGTTTACTGCCTATAAAATCCAAAATTTCTCTCCAAAAACTGAGTCTCATCCTTGGATGGAGCCCATGCAAAGTACAAAAACTCATTATTTAGGAGGAATACATTGTGCCTTCCAGACTGCTGTGCCCCACACCCTTCACTGGTATGGCAGACTCCAGAATGTTCATGAGATTTATCCCTCACTCTTTGGCACATGTGTACCTTCCTGAACTGTTGGGGGTGTTTGCCATTTCCTGCTCTACAGGGCAAATTAACCTGATGTTATCAATATAGTAAGCCAGTGCAATGACTTTCAGAATGTCAAGTAAATCAAGATCCCTATGGACCATACTGCAACAAATGATAGCAGAATTTACATAGCCCTGGAGCAAGACAGTGAATATTCTCATTCCACTGTGAAGCTGATCTGTTTGATCTTTGCTATTGAAGGAGAAGAATGTGTTCAGCTGTACAAAACCCACAAACCTGCTATCAGACATTGTGTACATTTGCTGTAGAAAGATATCACATCCGGCTGACTCACGCAGTTCACAATCTAGGATCCCTCAAATAGAGGCGTGAGTCAGAGCATCACCCTAGTATCATTAAAATCTGAGAGCCACTGTCAAACCTCTCCTGGGGTGCAGTAGCACTCCTGATTCAGCACCCTGGCTAGGGTTGAAAATAGTTTTGGTGAATTCCACCTGGCTTTTCCTAATACAATTGTTTTAACACCACGTCAAATGAGCCCAGGGTGAGAATTCCTTCAATCGTAAGTATATATAATCCAGTTGTAAACTCAGAAATAGAGGAATAAATACTAAGTGGGTTTGTGGACCCGGGTGTCACTGAGAAGCAGACACAGGCATGGAAATTCATGTCTCATGAGGGTGATGTAGTGTGCATTTGAACGAGAGGACCGTGGTGGTATACTGGATAACCAGGTACTAGCGCCAGTTCAGATCCTGTGTCTTACAGAAAAGTCTGGATTTTTTTCCCAACTGTGGAGGTATCCCCCAAATGGTGGCAAGCTTCTCATTTATTTATTTATTATGGATTTGGTATAGGGCCTTACTACGCAGCTTGGACTCGTAGTGATCCTTCTGTCTCAGCCTACCTAGTGCTGGGATTACAGGCGTGTGCTACCATGCCCAGTCTTGGTGCTGGCTCAGCATGCCCAGGGGTGGAGCCAGCACAGCCTATGGTGCCGGGATCAAACTGTAGTCCCTGTGCTTGCCTGAGCAGGAGTTTAGTACACTGAGCTATCTCGCCAGCCCTGAGCTATCTCGCCATCCCAGCAAAATTCTTTTTAAGATGATCAGAGGAATACTTATCACATACAGTAATCTTGGTGTAGTTGTGTAGCATCCTCCTCAAGAACATATGGTCTTCTCACCTATCAAGGGGCTCTGTAAACCCACCTAAGCCAGGGGCATCTTCTGTACGAACAGCCATGATGCTCACTGAGGCAGATGACATCACCATGTGCCCTTCTGCTTTTCAGATGTTTTGATTCCACAAAGTGAGCAACATGGTGGCCAGCTGGTCTGCTCTCCCACTCCTAAATATCAGTAATTGCTTAGCCATCGCCCTGAGCTGTGCAGGCCAAGCTCCACCACAGCTTCCTTACTCACTATGCAATCACGTTCAACCTGTCTCAGGAAGCCAAGCATGCCCTTCCCTTCCCCCAGCTCCACAGTCCCCTCACCTCTAGGAATCTTACAGAACTCTGCTCTGCCACAACATCTGCAACTGTGAATTTTACCATTTGGAAAAAGATCTACCAAGCTAGAAATCGCAGGTGGCCACTCCTCAGTGCATTCCATTGGGCTTGTTCTGGATGTCGTAGCACAGTGGGCCAGTTTAACATCCTGAGACTTCTGAATCTTCCTCAGGACTGAGCCAGAAGGTTCTAGCCTCTCTAGCTCAGTGAAACATCACTGCCAACCATTAGTTTTAGTTCCAATAGCTCTTTTCAGAGCTTGAGTCCCAAGCATCACTATGTCGATGAATTGTGTCCTATGTTGTTGCATTTCTCTTTGTTCTCTCTGACTCAACAGCCTCAAAGTTTTCTTTCACATGTATTTCCCTGATTCCTGCTTTCCCTCATTACTGGCCCATATCAGTTGTGCCCTACAATGCTTTAGGACTTCAAGATATTTATCTTAGAACTTCCGGTCCTGAACTGAGCTAACACCAGTATCAGTCTGGAGCTAGGGAAGAAAATTCTGGAAGAAAGCAAAGGTTATTTGATGAATTATCTGCTACAGTTATGAGGTCTTCCAGGAAGGTGAAGTTGCTTTTGTCTGGAAAGGGAAGAGTGCTGCTTTTACGAGGCTACATGTTCAAGAATCTCAGACTCTTCCGTCTAAATTCCCCCTCCCCAGGGTTCAGTCCTGCTTCCTTTTGATCCTGGTGTTGACTTAACATAGAGGAGCTACTGAGGCTATCCGTTCAGCTCTGCCATGTTTATAGTCTGACCCTGAGGCTGATATTCCAGCACAATCTTTCCTGTAGCTTTAGGAGCTGAGAGTTTTTTAAAAGCTGTAAAAAGGTTCTCTAACTTTACTAGTGTACCATGAGTTGGAAATTAGCCCCTCTGGCCTGGGAAAAGTAGCCCGCATTACCCTTTGATGCAGGGCAAGGAAGGGTGAGAAGGAATCTGAGAGCCGGCCAGCCAGCCTGGGACAGACACAGCAGGCATGGAAGTGCTGGGAAAGGACAGCAGTGACTTCTGAGAATCCATGCTGGCTGCTGCCAAGATCGCCTCATGCTGTGAATGATGCCTTTGTGTTTCGCTGCACGGAGGGGCCACTAACAAGCACAAGATCTTCATGACCAAGGGCGCATTAGGGCAAGGTTCTACCTCTTCTCCCCTGTGCTGCCCTGTGCAGAGTGCTGATAGAAAATTGACTTATGAGACTAAATGGGGCTGGGGTGCGCACAAATATGCAAATGCAACAATAATAGAGTTCCACCTACCAGTGAGTGAATAGAAAATATGAAATTGAAGGATTTTATAGACTTTGTAAAATCACTTGAATTAGTGGAGCATTATGGGGTTGTCTATTGCCACAAGTGTGAAGTCTGAGGCATGTCGAGTCTTGCTATACTTAGGGGGAGGGGTGTACTGAGGTTCCGCAGATTGCGCGGGCAAGTGAGCGTGACAGAATCACCACTGGCTAGAAGTGCCTGGAAGGATGAAAATGAGATTGATGCTTGTCACACAAACTTCGTGCCAGAAATGGATATAGCTTTTCAGGAATTCAGCAAGATGGAACTTTGGATCTAGGTGAAACACTGACCAACAGTGGGAAGGGAGCTTTTTGTTCTCAGGATTGCTGTTGTCATTCCAATTTTTGGACAAGTGCCACCACATGCTCCAGCCTCCAAGGTTAAACTGGACCAGTTAGTTCTTTCGGTCGGCACAGAGGGTGCTTTTAAATTTTTTGGTCTTTTCTGCTATACAGCAAATCTACCACTGTTGTCTGTAATGCTGTCTTTAAGAAACTTCTCTTTTCTTTGTTCTTTTATTTCACATTATTGATGTTTGAACTCAGGGCTTTTACCTTAAAGTACATCCACAACCTTATTTATTTATTTATTTATT
>NW_004524579.1:2037643-2047854 GCF_000260255.1 Octodon degus
CATGTTTTATCCTTTCAGCTCAGAAATCTCTCTCTGTCTCTCTCTGTCTCTCTCTCTCTGTCTCTCTCTCTCTCTCTCTCTCTCTCTCTCTCTCTCTCTCTCTCTCTCTCTCTCTCTCTCTCTCTTCTGAACCGGGGATTGAACTCAGGCCCTTGCACTTGCCAGGCAAGCACCTAATCTGCTGAGCCATCTCCCTGGTCCCCTGGCAGAGTAACTCTTGTGTAATCTTTTTTATTTATTTTTTTTTAGTCCAGCATTTACTAATATGTCATGAGGGGAGGAAACACACACAACTTACTAAGCGTAAGCTGCACCTCTAGTGCTGGGGCAGAAGCAATAAAGGTGACTCTGTGTGACCCAAGCAAGCTTCTTGGATTCCGGTGGAAATGCGGCTCTGGAAGAGCGGCTAGAAATGACTCTGACTGGTGTGAGGGTGGAGAGAGGCCTCTCACGCGACAACGAGGTATGAGGGGGGCCGGCAGTATTTTGGGTACAGGGAGAACCTTGTAGCAAAACCCCAAGGCAGGGAGAAGCGTGTTGTCAGGTCAGGTAAACACTTCCAGCCAACAGAAAGAGAGAAGCTGATGATAAATGAGGTAATGGGCTGTCAGTTTATTTATCAGTTTCTACTTTTGGTTATTTTGTTCGAAACTACTACCTTATCAAAAGAAATCGACATATGAAAGATTCAAATTCAGATCTCTCTCTCTATATCTATCTATCTATCTATCTATCTATCTATCTATCTATCTATCGATATATATCACTTGAATTAGTGGACCATTATGGGGATATACATATATATATGACATATTTTCAAATTATTATAACTAAAGTCAGAAGGTGCCTTTAAAGTATACAGGGCCACGTGAACACAAGGGTAGGCACAAGGGCCTTGTCCTTATAGTTATGTATTTTGCAGGTACTTAATAAGTCTTCTTTGGGATTACAAAGGTGAGCAAATCATAGACTCTTCTTTTTGTGATCCTGGGAAGTGAACTCAGGAAGTGTCAAGCTAGCTCTCTAGTTCCTTTAATTTTTTAATTTTGAGACAGGGTCTTACTAAGTGTCCAGAATGACCTTGTACTTGTATTCCTCCTGTCTCAGCCAGTCCAAAGTTTCACTTCAGGGATTTTAATACACAGAGGAAGCAAGACATATATAAGATAGAATTGCAGAAGCTGTAATGGAATGATAAAAATAGCAGTAAACTACTGCACATTTTATATGTATTTCCTGTACTCCTTTGTTGAGGTAGGTACTGATGTCCTTATGTCTGAGATGAACAAAAAAGCAGAGATGTTAAATCAATTGCAGAGGTCTCAGAATGTGAGAGTTGAAGATGCTGAATTCAAACTCAGTTCTCGTGATGACCAGACCCTTATTGCCACCATAGTTTGCTATTTCCCGATGACATCATTGCCCAGAGCAAGGCATATCATCTGAGCAACACAAGCAAGAAAAGGCTTCCCAGCTGAGCTTAGGGCCTGAGAAACACTGATGAAGGGGATGGGGCACAGGTGAATGCTTTAAAGACAGTACTCTAAAGCCAGGGAGCAAGAAACCAGCCAATGCCAACCCAGTTTTGGTGAACCTGGGTCATTAGAGAACAAGCTGAGGGACTGGTGGAAAATACACCCAGAGACAGTGTAGAGTTGTGGAAGATGTTGTCTGATGTGTTTGGAAATAGAATTTAATGACAGGAATTATTAGGAGTTGTAAATGGGAGAACACCAGGCTCAGGTTTATATTTTAGAGAGACTACAATGACAATGATTTGAACAAGAGGAGGAGGACAGGGATAAATGATGATGGTGCTGCAGATGAGAGGGTGGACCAGAATGCATTAGCAGACTGGATGGGAGAGGAGGAGGAGGAGCCTGAGGAAGTTTCAGGCAATGGAGTTGGTAGGCTTTCCTCCATCCTTGGCTGTGATGAGCAAGTGCAGGAAGAAGGCTGGAAAGACTCTTATATTCCTGATCCAGGACAGTGAGTGAGATGGATGCCATGGCCAGCAGAGAAGGAGAAATCCAGTTTGGTCAGATGAGTCAGAAGGGCCAGAGTGACATTCTGGGAAGCAAGACATTGGGAGCCCGGGTTGAAGTCAGAGACATGTTGTCTGGAAAGAGATTTGGGTACCCTCAGCCTATAGAATGGGGAGAGGGATTCTTCAGGATGGGGTGGGTGCAGCAAGCTGAGTGAGGTCACTGGTGCAGGATCATGAGAAGGCCCTTAAAGAGAGCAGAACAAGTGACTTTTCAGACAGTGTAAGTGGCATGCAGAAAATAGAAGATGTATTAATTCCATTTGGATAACAGTGGATCTAATTGGGTGGCGAAGTGGTTACAGCTTGGAGGGCTTTGAGGTTAGGCAGCAAGAAGATTTGCAAGAGGTCTGTGATGGAAGCTGACTCACATCACAGGATGCTTATTTTCAAAGTGTGCAGAATGCATCACAGGGAGAAATTATATATGAACGAAGTATTGCTCATCCTTAGAAAGGAAGGAAATTCTGACACAAGCTACAGCATTTATGAGCCATGTGTCCATCATGCTAAATACAATAGACCAGATAATGTAATTCTACTTGCATGAGATTTTTAAAAGAGTCAAATTCAGAGAGACAGAAAGTAGGACAGAGGTTCCCATGGACTGCAGGAGGAGAAAAAGTGGTGTATTTATTGAATGGGTACAGGATTTCAATTAGTCCAGAGGAGAGCCTTTTGTGGATGGTGCTACAGTTGGATCCTAATCGTCCTCCAGTGGTCTACATGTGAAGAGCTGAGTTTCCTGCTTGGTGCTATCAGGAGACTGTGGGATCTTTAACAGGTAGGACTTAGTGGCAGGGCTTCAGTGCTTGTCCTTGAAGTGATGCTTGGACCCCAACCCCCTCCTCCTTTTCTGTTTTACGTCCTGGCCATGAGCTGTTCTGCCATGAGTTGCTGCTGTGATCTGCTGTGCATCCTGGGCCTCAAAGCACTGGGACCAATCACCCATGGGCTGATGCCTTCTAAACCACAAGCCAGAACGACCCTTTTCCTCTTCTAAGATGACGATCTCAGGTACTTGTTGTATAAATGAGAAGCTAACTCACTTGTCTGGATGGGAGTTATGGTCATATAACAGTTTGAATGTACTCAGTGCCACTGTACTCTATGTTTACCAATGGTAAGCATATGGTAATTTTTTTAAGGTGTGTGTATTTTAAAATTTATTTAAAATTAAAAATAGAAAAGGAATAAGAAGGGAAAATAATTTTCAAACTTCAAAAAAGCAGAGCTTGTTTTCGGGGATGATTTCCAACAATTGAGGCGAGAGTGGATGTGCCTAGAATTGCGTAGGCCTCTGCAGAGCTATTAGAGCCATATGAAAGGCTGAGTTTGTACGTCAGAGCTAGTCTAAAGTTGACCATGTCATATGGTTCAATCTACTAGAAAGGCAAGGGGAGACAAATTCCTTAATGAAGTCCGAGAAAATGTGCATTCTTACCATTTAAGTTAAATTGCAAAATATTTCCTAGGGCAATTGCTCTCAAACTAATAACCCAAATAGCAAATATTTTCCATTTTCAATCATCTTAAGTCAATTTGAGAACAGCTTTTTATTTTTTACTGGAGAAACTCATATTGTCTTCACTTTTTTTCCAGCATGAAGTTGAGTTGCCAAAATTGCCTTCAGTCCACAAAATTGCCTTTCAGTCTTTTGTGTTCCTATGGGGGAGTTTCCACTTCCCCAGTTCACTCTGGAAGCTTTGAAAGCCTGGTCTGCGGCCAGCCCTGTCCCCGTAACGCACTTCCTCGGTTCAGCACTGCTCCTTGCCGCTGGCAGGCAGCAGAGGCCAACTCGCAGCTTCAGAGCTGCTCAGATATCCCACAGAGACTTTAGTACAACACTTACTGACCCGCTTGGAGTTGAGCGTCTTTAACTTTTCAACAAAGTAGCAGAATGAAAGGAGCATCCAGTCCTAGCCCAGGCCCAGTGAGTGTGCGGGAGAGTTTCCGGCTACCCTGAGCCAGCGGGACATGCCAGTCCAAGCCCAGGCACAGCGTGGGTGAGACCCTCTTCCATCCCCTCGGGACTCCCCCACCACTCCGCATACCCCCCCAACCCCACCCAAAGAGTGAGAATTTCTGCCACATTCTGGGGACCCTCAGATCCAGTCCTAGCCCAGGAGTGAGTGTGAGTGTGTGGGAGAGCTTCCGGCTACCCTGCGCCAGTGGGACCTGCTGGACCAAGCCCAAGCACAGTGTGGGTGAGACCCTATTCCACCCCCCCTGAGACCACCACCACCACTCCGCAGCAACACCCCCACCTCTCCCACTTAGTGAGAATTTCTGCCGTGTTCGGGGGACCCCCAGATCCAGCCCTAGCCCAGGCCCAGTGAGTGTGTGGGAGAGCTTCCTCTCCCCCCTACTCCACCTTGTCCCCCCCAGACTCAGTTCAGGCCTAGCACACAGGCCTGGGGTGAAACCCTGCAGCTGCAATCGCTGCAGAGAGTGTGGGGGACAGAACCACCCAGCTAGGCCAGGAGCACAACATCTTGCCAGAGGGGCACAACAGGTTCACTCCCAAGGGTGGCAGCAGGAACGAGCTGAACAAAGCAGCCAGACCCAAGCCAGGCACAGCTGGATCAATCCAAACTTAGTAGATCTGCATCTGAATTTCAGTAGGTGTTAAGGTTATAACTGCACCAAAGATCTACAACAAAGATCAGAAGACAATGCTATACAAAATGACAACAAGAAGGAGCAAGACGCAATCTCAGACCCCAACCCATCCATAACAAGTGCAAAGACACTAGCACAGAACAAATGGGGAATCATACAGCTGAAATCAATGAATCAACAGCTTCTGAAATTAAGAAACAACTGCAGAAAGGTATAGAGGAACTGAGATTGGAAATGAAAAAAGAAATTCATGAATTAATAGCATCTGCAGTACAGAATCAAACACAGAAACATATGGAGGAAATCCAATGCCCACACAGAACAAGTGTAGAGGACACTAGCTCAGCTCAAATGTATGAATTAATAGTGTTGATAGTAAATAAGCAACAGTAGAAAGTTATAGAGGAACTCAGAGTGGAATTCTTTTCTGAAATAAAAAAGAATTCTCTGAACTCATAGCATCTGAAGTAAAGAATCAACTGAAGAAACATAGGGAGGAAACACAATCCGAAAAATAAATACTGCAGTAAAAGAACTAATAACTACTTCTAAAGAAGACATTGATAAAAGAAATAGAGGAGATTAGAAAAATGATGGATTCCTTGAATGAGCAATACAGGAAAGAAATAGATCGCATGAAGCAGAGTCAAAGAAATAGAGGAACTTAAAATCTCAATCACAAGCTTGCAAAACCATTTGAGAGAAAATGAGAACACCAAAATAAAGCAAGACCTATGCAAAAAGATCCAGCAGAAAAGTATAAAAATGAAATATAAGAAGTAAAGCCATGGTGTTATGTTGAGCTGTAGGGGACTCAGGTCAACAATTGCTGACATTGCCAGTCAAGAGGAAGACCCGATACTATTATGGGCTACTGGACTCTTTTAGAATAATTGCTGAGTTACCACACTTATAATATTCAAATAATGGAACTTAACAAAAAAAAGGGGATACAGATGAATGTCCATTTTGTATCTGTGTATTCAACATGCTTAGGATAGATACACAGTTACATTCTCTTAATGAATAGAGGAACTTGTTCTAATAGTGTTTGTAAATAGGATAACATGTCTGCATCTTGCACAGCAATTAACTACTAGGAAGAATTTATGAAATGTGTTAATTATTGAAACTGTCCTACCAATTTGGTTTGAAAAAAAAAACAATTTAATAGCAAAAAAGGAAAAGGAAAATGAAGACAGAGTTTTAGATCTTGAGGATGCTGGTGCAGCTAGTGAAAAGGTAAGAAAAGATCTCTTAAAAACAACTAGGATGCAGGAAAAAATAATCCATCACCTGCAAGATGATGCAAAGATGAACAATGTGAGACTAATAGGTATCAATGAGAAAGAAGGAGTCAATACAAATAAAAAAATATGGGAGTAAGTAATAGCAGAAAACTTCCCAAATATGAGAAAACAATCTGACATTCAGGTAACTGAAGCATACAGAGCACCAAGTAACCTCAACCCAATTAAAAACACACCAAGACATATAATAGTAAAGATCCCAGAAATCCAGCACAAGAATAATATACTGAGAGCTGCTAGAGAAAAGAATCTGATCACATTCAAAGGAAAACCCATCAGAATTATGGCCAACTTCACTTCACAAACCATGAAAGCAAGAAGAGCATGGAACAGAGTGTAAGTCCTCTATGAAAACAAAATCCAGCCCAGACCACTATACCCTGCAAAACTCTCTTTCAAGTTTGATGGAGAGGTGAAATACTTTCATGACAATGAAAAACTAAAGAATTTCATGATGACAAAGCCAATGCTACACAGGCTACTGAAAGATGTTCTAGACAGGGATCAAAATGATAAGAACTCCACAAATGAGATCAGAAGCTACCAACAAAATAGGGCAAACAATTAAACACAGGAGAAAAAGGACAAAATGACAAATGGTCAATAACATGTCAATCATAACTCAATACATCTGAATTATAACCATCAATGTAAATGGACTCAATTCATCAATTAAGAGAAATAGACTGGCACAGTGGATTAGGAAACAAAATCCAACAATATGCTGTATACAAGAAACACATTTAATTCATAAAGACATTCATAGGCTGAAAGTCAAAGGATGGAAAACAATACTACATGCCCAAGCACCTCAGAAAAAAGCAGGGGTAGCAATCTTATTCTCAGATAGTCTCAACTTCAAACCAAGAATGATCAAGCGAAATAATGGCCACTATATCCTGGTTAGGGGAAAAATATAAGAGGTAACACTCATCAATGTGTATGCACCAAACATGGGAACACCCAACTATACAAAGCAAATCTTAATGGACATGAAAAATCTAATATCCAATACCACATTCTTAACAGGTGAACTTAACACTCCTTATCCCAAAAAGATAGGTCAACCAGATAAAAACTTAGCAAAGAAATAACAGAACTGAACCAGATCTTGAAAGAAATGGACTTGGTGGACATATACAGAGTGTTCCACCCAAACACAGCTGAATACACATTTTTCTCAGCAACACATGGGTCATTTTCTAAGATAGACCACACACTGGTCCATAGGTCATCCTTACGTATATGCAAGAAAATGGAAATTATCCCATGCATATTATCTGACCACAGTGCAATGAAACTGGAAAGAAATGACAAAAGAAACCAAAAAAACCCCTAAATACATGGAAATTAAATGATACCCTACTCAGCAACTAATGGGTCACAGAAGAAATTAAATAAGAAATTCAACAATGTCTACAATTCAATGAAAATTCAAGCACAACTTATCGGAATTTATGGGATGCGATGAAAGCAGTTCTCAGAGGGAAATTCATAGCTGTGAACTCACATATGTGGAAAACAGAACAGGGAACAAATAAACACCATAATGCTGCACCTCCAACAAGTGGAAAAGGAAGAGAAAACCAAACCCAGAGCCCAAAGACAGGAAGAAATCATAAAGATTAGAGCAGAAATTAATTCAATTGAGACAAAGGAAACAGTTCAAAGAATTAATGAATCAAAAAGCTGGTTCTTTGAAAGACTAAATAAAATTGATAAGCCCCTAGCTAACCTCATCAAACAGAGGAAAGAAAAAATTCAAATACAAGCAATAAGGAATGAAAAGGGTGTAATTACCACAGACCCAGTGGAGATGCAGAAGACTATCAATAGCTACTTTGAGAATCTGTACTCTCATAGAATAGAAGACACAGATGAAATGGACAGATTCCTAGAAAGGTAAAAATTACCACAACTGAATCGACAAGATAACACCACTCTCAATAGCCCAGTAACAGCCAATGAAATATGAGAAGTAGTAAAAAACCTATTGACAAAGAAAAGTCCAGGTCTAGATGGATTAAAAGCTGAATTCTACAAGAAATTTACAGAAGATGTAGTCCCTATTCTACTCAAACTCTTCCACGAAATGAAAAGGAAGCAATCCTCCCAAAATCATTCCTGGAGGCAAGTATTATACTGATACCAAAACCAGGGAAAGATACAACTAAGAAAGAGAACTACAGGCTAATCTCCCTCAAGAACATAGGTGCAAAAATCCTCAGTAAAACCTTAGCAAGTAGAATACAGCAAATTATCAAGAAGATCATACACCATGACCAGGTAGGATTCATCCCAGGGATGCAAGGATGGTTCAATATTAAAAAAATCTATAAATGCAATACACTATATCAATAGAGTGAAAACTAAAAATAACTTGATAATCTGAATTGATGCTGAAAAGGTTTTTGACAAAGTCTAACACTCGTTCATGTTCAAAGTCCTACAGAAAATTGGAGTAGATGGCCTCTACCTCAGCCTGATAAAAGCCATTTATGAAAACCCAACAGCTAACATAATTCTAAATGGGGAAAAACTGTAATCTTTTACTCTTAGATCCAGTACAAGACAAGAATGTTCTCTATCACCACTTCTATTGAATATAGTTCTGGAATCATTAGCTAGAGCCATTAGACAAGAGAAAGAAAGAAAAGAAGTAAGAATAGGTAACGAAGAAGTTAAATTATCATTATTTGCAGATGACATGACACTTTACCTGGAAGACCCAAAAAACTTCACCAAGAAGCTACTAGAATTAATTGAGAAATTCAGTAGCATAGAAGATACAATGTCAATACCCAAAAGTCAACAGCATTCCGCTACACAGATAACAAACACACTGAGAGGGAAATTATAGAAACAATACCTTTTACAATAGCACCGAGGAAAATGAAATACCTTGGAATTAATCTAACTAAAGAAATCAAAGATCTTTTCATGGAAAATTACAGTAGTCTTCAAAAACAAATGGTGGAGGATTTCAGAAAATGGAAAGATATTCCATGCTCCTGGATAGGAAGAACCAACATTGTGAAGATGGCCATACTCCCAAAATTGCTGTACAGATTCAATGCAATCCCTATCAAACTACCACCAACATACCTCCCAGACCTAGTGAAATCATTTCTAAAATTTATTGGGAACCAGAGAAGACCTACAATAAAAGGCAATCCTTGGCAGTAAAGAAAAGGCAGGAGGCATTACAATTTCTGACTTGAAATTATACTACAAGACTACTGTGATAAAATCAGCATGGTACGGGCAAGAAAATGGAGCTGAGGATCAATGGAATAGATTAGAAGAAGCTGAAGCCTCTATGAACACACTCAGCCACCTCATCTTTGACAAAGGGGCCAAACATACTCACTGGAAGAAAGATGGCCTCTTTAACAAATGGTGCTGGAAAAACTGGCTCTCTACATTCTGAAAACTAAAGCTTGACCCAGGTCTATCATGGTGCACTAAGCTAAATTCAAAATGGATTAAAGATCTAAACATTAAAACAGAAACACTAAATCTCCTGGAATAAGAAGTAGGAGGAACTCTTGAAGACATAGGGGTAGGGAAAGAGTTCATGAACAAAAATCAAATCACCCGGGAAACACTTGAAGGAATTAACAACTGGGGCTTGCTCTTATTGAGAAATTTTTGCATGTCAAAGGAAGGTACCAACAAAGTGAAAAGACAACTCACAAATTTGGAAAAAATCATGACAAATAAGTACTCAGACAAAGGTCTGCTCTCTAGAATTTATAAAAAACTAAAAAAACACGATGGCCCCAATATTTAAAAACTCAATCCAGAAATGGGTATCTGAGATGAACACACGCTTCTCAGAGGAAGAAATTAAAGAAGCGAATAAATATATGAAAATATGCTCCACATCACTAGCCATCTGTGGAGTGCAATTTATAACAACATTGAGATATCATCTCACCCCAGAAAGAATGGTTATCATAAAGAAATCAACCAACAACCAATTTTAGAGAGGCTGTGGGGAAAAAGGAACCCTTCTCCACTGCTGGTGGGAATGTAGACTGGTGCAACCATTATGGAAATCTGTGTGGAGACTTCTTAGAAAAGTTGGACTGGAAATCCCATTTAAACCAGCTATTCCTCTACTGGGAATTTTCCCACAGGATCTGAAAACATCATATCACGGGGATATATGTGTGCCGATGTTTATAGCGGCACAATTTGTGATAGCCAAATCTTGGAAACAACCAAGATGC